>NC_057706.1:2174647-2192147 GCF_014466175.1 Vespula pensylvanica | reverse complement strand
TTAATGATAAAAACTATTTGATACAGCCAAGAATGTGTGTATGTGTGTGTGTTAGATTGGTTAGAAAGGAAAGAGAAATAACGGATTAAATGAGACAGAAAATTGAAATTATCAGAGAAAGCGGATTAATCCTATTAACTTGATCTTGCAACTCTTCCCTTTTTATTTTACTCTCGTAATCTTATCGAACTATTTGTTATAAATGAGCATATCTATGTACGAAATGCATCGGAAAGAAAAAGAGAAATATGAAATTTAGCGGCACAGAAAGATAATATTAAAAAAAAAACAAAACAAAAAAAAACCAGGAGAAAAAACAAAATATTATTATCTTGTTGGTTTGCATGATTTATCGTATTTTTAATAAGTATTTAATATTTTAATTCTATTCGACATCAATATTATTTCTTTACTTTAATATTTTCATTCAAGATCGATAATGCAACTTTTGTCGAATTTTTTCTTTTTTTCTTTTTTTTTTTTTTTCTTTCCTTAATATTCCAATTTATTTCTTTTTCTATTATCTATTTCCATTATGACATCGTTAATGTTATTAGTAATTATCGCGTGAATCCACTTTGAAGAATAATGTATCTAACGAGTTCGAAGGTTTAGGATTAAAGACCTCCTACCGTAGCATTTCTGTTACTTCCCCTTTTTGTTTGAAACCCTTCTTATATCATTCCAAGCACGCACGAGAATACACCCTAACGAAATTACCGAGCAACGCGAATCATGTTCGGGTTTTGCGAACGATCGATATTGTCGATCCTGGATACCTTCAATTTGGATCTCATTCTATTCGGCTATGTCTTTCCATTACTACGTTATTTAGTTTCATAGACTTAATAAAGTCATACGATATTCGACCAAAGAAAAGCAAATGGAAAAATTCCTTCGACGTTTTCAATTACGTAAGTTTATTCAAAGAACGATTTCAACGTATTACTTACCGTAAATGAACGTCTAAGTAAATAACATGTTTAATAAAAATAACGATATTGACTCTTCGTATTTTTCATTTCGAACGAAATACACGAGATCGTTGTTGATAGGTAAGAAATAAAGAAAAGAAAGAAGAGAGTGAAGAAAATAAATTAAAAAAAAAAAAAAAAAAGAAAGAAAAAGGAAAGAAATCGAAGCAAAAGAAAAGGGGTTAAGCAGTTGTTGTCGTATCCTTTTTGTTGCGAGAAAGAAATGAAAAAAAAAAAGGAAAAAAAAGAGAGAGAGAGAGAGAGAGAAAGAGAGAGAGAGAGGAAATTAAAAGGCAGAAGAAGAGTAAAGCAAAAGATTAAACCAATAGGAAGTTGTTATCGTATTTTTTTTTTTTTTTTTCTTTTACGATATCGACTTGTATTTTGATCGTTTCGTCCCTAAGGTATTGTCCTAAAGCGGATAAGTAACAGTTGTGTTTATATAAAAGGGTATAGGGTGAAGTATACGAGAAAGAGAGACAGAGAGAGAGAGAGAGAGAGAGAGAGAGAGAGAGAGAGAGAGAGAGAGAGAGAGAGAGAGAGAGAGAGAGAGAGAGAGAGAGAGAGAGAGAGAAAGATAGAGATAGAGAGAAATGACAAAAGTTTAGCGGTTCGAAGGAGTTCACTGTGGTCTTCCACAAAGGAACGCGACTGCTTGCATTAATCCTCGTCTCGTCGTTGTTTACGGTGATGCGAATGAAGCGATTGCTATACGAGTAGCGAGAAAAGTTACTTAAACCCTTTCTCCATCAGACAGGTTACTAAACGTGACTATAGTCACCCGTATGTTGAAAGTTCGGCTTATACCAAACCAAAGTTAACTCTATAGTCAACCGAGAAAATTTTCCTCATATTAAGAACTCTCGGTGAACTTAGCGTATCTTGATATCTATTCTCGTGTCAGTGAGATTCCTGATTTCTTTTGAAATATCATTTTTCAAGATCGGGAAAATGAAATTAAATTGATTTTTCTTTTTATTATTATTATTATTATTATTATTATTATTATTATTATTATTATTATTTTTTAATTGTTATTACATGTACGTATTTACTTTTTATTGGATTTATAATAAGAACGTTATTATCGGTCTATGTTGTATTAATTTTTGGTTCTTTTTTTCTTTTTTTTTCTTTTTATTTATTTCTTTTTTTTTTTCTTTATTTTATTTTATTTTTTTTTTTTTTTTAACATCGAGAATCCATGCATTTTTATTTAAGTGTGGCGAGGAAAGTAACAACGAGTAAAGAATAATCGTAATAAGTAATAAATGGAAATAATGTTGAAGGTAATAATTGAATGAATATTTTGAAAATATACGTGGACGTGGAGGAAAAAATTAACGAAGGAGAAAAAAAAAAAGAGGAAAAGAAGAGGAGAGAATAAAATCTCAAATGATAATCGAATTTTAACGTTAACATTTAATCACGCGAGATTCTATTTGTAATTTGTATTCGTATATTAGTTTTATCGTATTGTTATTATATGTATTTATTAAATTTATTGTTCAAGTATCATATTAATTGAGTAACGAACAAATAATTTGGATAATACGATCAAGTATTATGGATGTTAGTTTGTACTTTGAATTGTACACTTGTGATTCTCAACTCTCGTTATAGTGATAGCAATAATAGTTCGGTCGACTAATTCCACGAAAGGGCTGGCGAAAGGGTTAACATTATAACTATCAATGTCATACGTATATCTGTTTCTATCAGAGGTATCAAACTTTCTTGTTTTTAAAAAGAACATGTTATCGACGAAAACGAATATTTTGTATATATAAATTTTTTATTTCTTTTTTTATCTAAACTTATTTTTGTTATACTTAACGACAATGTAGAAATAAATGTAACATTTTTAATAAAAATAATCTCACATATATATATATATATATAAAAAATTTGCTTTCTTGAAAATAAAGTAACTTCATAATATGCATATGTATTATTAAACATATACGAGCAAATATGATAGTAAATTTACTACAAACATACGTGTGTATGTATGTATATATATATATATATATATATATATATATATATATTTATACGTAATATTTTTCATTGACATCGTTTACCTAATAAATAAATCATTTACATGCTTCAGTATGAAGTCATGAAAAACAAACTGATGAAAAACAAATTTTAAGAAATAGAATATATTAAAAAAGCAGAATGTAGTCATTGATAAAGAAAGAAAAAAAAAAAAGAAATATTCAAGCAAGTAATTTTGATTCCTATTGGTAGATAAAAAAGAAAAAAGAGAGAGAGAGAAAGAAGAAAAAAAAATTCTAATGTTAAAGCTTATCGTAAACTCGTGAAAAGCATGCGAAGTAGCGACTAATTCGTGCTCGGGATACTGAACGATTTGTTCGAAGGTCGTTTAGAGTAATTAGCAGTAGGATCGGTCTTTAGATTAATTAGCAGATATATCGTATTTTGTTTGTCTGCTTCTCTTTTTTTTTTCTCCTTATTTTCTCTCTCTCTCTCTCTCTTTCTTATTTTTTTTATTTTTTTAAAAATACCTCTTAACATCCATTCGTCCATCAGAAATACCTGCTTACATGGAACGGATAAAAAAAAAAAAAAAAATTCCTTTTTCTAAGCTTTCGATAATCCTCGTATTTTACTTATCTATCAAATACCTTCTAAACTTTTCTATAAAATCAAAGAATCCTTTAAATAATCACGACAATTTTTACAAAGGACAGTTTTTACAAACGAACACGAGTAATCTTTTAAAATCAAAGAATCGTATCGCGAATGAGATTATTAAAGAATTTTAAGAATAAAAGTTCGCTTGGATTATGATGGGATTTAGAATAACGAACGACGAAAACGGAAATACGATTATTGATGATGGAGTTATAAAAAGCTATAGAAAAGAGACAGATGGACGGAGAGACGGAGAGAAAGAGAGAAAGAGAGAAAGAGAGAGAAGGATAATCCGACAGGTAGAATTTACGCGGTGGTATTTTATCTTTAGCAAAAAAAAAGAAAGAGAGAGAAAGAGATAAAGATAGAGATAGATAGAAAAAGAAAGAAAGAAAGAGATAGATAAACGCGAGCAAGTGTTCTTCTCGCTTATCTTCGTGTCTGAATTGTCGTCAGGATGCTGTGTTATATCTAAGATATCATAGTCGTCGTTTTCATCGTCCCTATTAGGGTTTCGTTCATCCCTTTGCTTTGGTATCTGTATCTGTTTCTTTCTTCTTATCATCCGTCGAAGCTACGCGAGTAATGAGATCGGTAACGATCTCATCTATCTCCTTAACCTTCTCGTTATCCTAGGATTACATGTACTCCCCAATTACAAGTTTCTCTCTAAGATAATATTGTTTCAAGGTAATACAAGATGTTACGTGGATTATGCATACTGTACTATACTGTACTGTACTATTGTAGATACTATACGTCTTTATACACGTATAGACGACGAGGACTATCGAACGTTCTTGTTGTTTTATTTATCTAATGTATTTCTATCTATTTATTTATTTATCTTTATCTATGTATGCATGTATGCATGTACAACATCTGTGTACGTGTGTTTCTCTGTCTGTTTGTTTGTGTTTGTGTGTCTGTCTGTCTGTCTGTGTGTGTGTGTGTGTATCGAATTTTTCAATTGGTTTTGTGATGTTAAATTTAATTTTTTTTTTTTTTTAATGTTTTTTAATGGTAGATTTGTTAGAATCGCGAGAGATTCTTGAAACAAATCATATCTCAAAAATTTACTTACGTTTCATCGTTCTCTCTCGATAAGATCGGATCTTTATATCGGACTGCTTGTCGTTTATTCCCTGCGATCCGAACGGGACGACGGATTTTGCGTTTTCTTCCAGTATACGCTTGCATTCTTCTCTTCTTCTCTCGAGTTCAATTCTTAAATAAAAATAATATTTTCATCAAATACATACATACATACATACATACATATATATATATATATTTATTTATATGTATATTATAACATGTTTAGTACTGTAAATATTAAAATCTTTTTCTTCCAAATCTGTTTCAATTTTTTCAGATAATATATTAGAAATTATATGTATATGTATAAACATAACAAATTTATATATATATATATATATATATATATATATATACAATACATATATTTAAAACAATATATAAATATATATATATATATATATATACATACTCTCCAACTTTTCGAGGTGGTTCAAAATATATCTAAACATGTATAAAAAAAACTAAGCAAAAGTTGAGACAGCTTTTTAGCCGAATTAACCCCGAAAGAATTAACGCGTGAGCGATGAGATTTCATAGGGTGAACGAGGGTTGAAGAAGAAGAAGAAGAAGAAGAAGGAGAAGGAGAAGGAGGAGGAGGAGGAGGAGGAGGACTATGTTAGATGACGTCACTGTCGTTCGTTTTAATAGTTCTAAACCGTTGCCGTGGTATTGCAATCCTTCCTAGTGGAAATACCGTAGGGAGGAGACGAGATAGTAGTTGAGGTTAGGAAGGGAGAATGGTGGGGGTTGAGGTGGGGGTGAGGAGTAGGGGTGAGGGGAAGGAGGTCTCACGTATTAAGCACATGTCTCATATTCGGTATCTCTAACGTTACCCTGTATAAAATACGTGTATATACGTATCTATGTATGTACGACGTCATCTAACGTAGATAACGGGATAATCATGGCGTACAGACAAGTTTTATCACATTTTCTCACGGATAATTAATTAGGTCGTTATCGTAACGTAACGCAGCATGATATAGGTACGACCGCATTCTAAATATTCGTCGTCTACCTTGTCGTCTTTATTAACGCGAAGAAAAAGATAGATAGATAGATAAATAGATAGATAAATAAAGAGAGAGAGAGAGAGAGAGAGAGAGAGAGAGAGAGAGAGAGAGAGAGAAAGAGACATTCGCATGAATAGAGAAAAGATACGAGATATCAGCAAGAGTCTTCGTGAATATTTCGCGAATCATATGTTTCATGAGAATGTTATCCAGCTTATCTCTACGTTACTTTTGGATAACTTTCAATGATATTTGATGAGAAACACGTAATGATGGATGTTAACTTTGTACATTCTCGGTAACTTCATTTATCCTATGATGCATTCTAAATCGAATATCTATGTACGTATATATATATATACGTGTGTGTGTGTGTGTGTGTGTGTGTCGTACCTCTCTTCAAGCGAGATTCGAGATAATGTGATTTCTACGTTGATAACGCGTACGGAAAGAGTAATATCGTTGGGACAATGAATACGAAAACGCGATTCGCGATGTTTCATGAAATTTCACGAAATTTCAAAACGTGAAGAATCTTTGTGCGTGTGTGTGTTTTTTTTTTCCTTGTCTTTTTTTCTTCTTTCTTTTTTTCTCTCTTTCCTGTTCTTTTCTTTTCTTTCTTTTTCTGTTCTTTTCCTCTGTCTCTCTTTTTTCATTTGCGACATATTAAAGGTAGATCTGTTAAAAGTTAAATAAATCTCGATTAGATTCGTTCTAGCGTAGTGGATATAGAAAGTATCTATTTATCTATCTACGTGACTATCTCGGTTTCTTCGCATGAATCGTAATTTTATATATAGGTCTTCGAAAGAGTCCTTGACTTTTTTCGATCTTTAAATACATACAGACGTACTTACGTATTTAATCCTTAAATACATATATATATATATGTGTGTATGTATATATATATATATATATATCTATGTATGATGCATTTAACGAGAGTACGAATTAAAATTTGCAAAAAAACGAAGCTGTTTAAGTATCCTCGTGAATCACCTTATTGGTGATTATTTTCAGATTAAAAAAAGAAAGAAAAGTAAAGAAAAAAAGAATGATACAAAAAAATAACACGTTCAATATTCTCCATTCCAATTACACGAGTACTATTTGAAAAATATATATTTTACATATTAGATATATAATTTAGTTTCATAATTGCCGTCGTATATTATTTGCTCCAATTGAAATTAATAGATACGAATTACTAAATGTAATGTATTTAATTAGCCACAATTATAGTCAAATATTATTCTATGAAACAACATCGCTATTAAACGTACAGAAGTCCACGTCAATTTGCAAATTATTAAAATATTTTCTATTCGACGATACTGATATCACCGATTGCATTATTTTAACAAATAGAATTGACTGACATAAAGCGTTTCGAATAAATATTCTAAGATAGAAATTATGAAGTAACAATAAGTATATTTTTCAATTTTTAATAATAATATCTGTACCGTATCGTCGATAACGATTGCTTTCAATGAAATTTTTAATGGAGAACATATTTATTTTTCTAATAAAACGAAAAAAAAAAAAAGAGAGAGAGAGATATCGAGATTACCTTCGGAATTATTTAATGGGGAAATAGGAGAATAAGTAAGGGGGTAATAATTTGTGGAATAGGACGAAAACGGTCAACGCAAACGCTTTGATAAAGCTTCGATCAAACGTATCCTTTGATCGAACTCTCGGCTCTTAGAAAGCTCGTCTAATTTCAAATATCTATCATAGATAGATACACACACCCACACACACACACACACACACATATACAAACACACGAATACAAACAAACATACAAATACACATATACATAAATAAGCGCGCGTGCATATATAAATACACGTATACACATTTATTTATAATTTAAATATCTATAATTTCAATATAATTAAATTAAATAAATCTATATTTAATATATACATATTTTATTTACATATATATACTAATATATATATATATTATATATATATTGTATATTATATTACCTATATATATATATAGAATATATATATATATAAAGTATACAAGAGTATCGTAAAATTTTCTTATCGAATAATATTCCAAATGGTTGTCGAATCGTCGCCAAAGGTTCGGCCGTGTGAGCAAGGGTTAATCCTAGGTTAACATAGTAGGGAAAGAGTGGATGAGGAAAAGGGTAGGAGGACCGTTTGGTACCAGTCTCGAGACAGACTTCGGTTATACCTCTATCGTACAGAGTAAACTTGATGCATCGATCGATCGCCCCAACGACGGTAAAATAACATATTTTTGTTTTCGTTTTTTTTTTCTGTTTTCTTCTTTTTTTTTTATTCTTCTTCCTTGTTTTTCTTTTTTTTTTTTTCTTTTTTCTTTTTTTCCATTTTCATCTGTTATTCCAAGACCATCCGGTAAAAACGAAACGCGCATGAAACATTTCACAAGGTTTACGTTATATACGTATATGTGTGTGTGTGTGTTTGTACGTATATACATATATATGCGTTTCTTTATTGATTTTTTTAAGTTTCACATTTTTGATACACCATCGAGTAACAAATTCGAAAGATATCATTTATAATAAATAATATCCATTATGACGTAATTTCAATTCGTAATAATTATAATTATCGTTTTAACATATAAATCAATGGATCTATATGATATATCGTGACATTTAATTTCGTAGATATTTCTAGTAAGGAGTTTATATATCTCCCATAAATTATAAATACCTCTATCTATCCTTCATCAACAAAGATAAATTCCAAGAGCCCGATCACATCTCCTATCTATGCTAATTCTAACGTTCTCTCCTTTATACGATACCTTCGATAAATCCTTTACCTTAGAAATTTCTTCAAAAGTCTATTTAAATCTAAACTATATTTTAATCTGGAAATATTTTCATTCATTATATTGTTCACGTTAATTTGATAACCGTTCGTTCAAATATGATCGAACATAATTCGATTCGTGCAAACGATTGGAAAAGCGAAAGAATGATTTTATTTTCTTTTTTCCATTTTCCTTGCCTTTCTTTCTTTCCTTTTTTTTTTTTTTCTTTCGTAATCACTCCTGAGATGTAATTTCATTAACTAACACGACGTTTCGATATCTTCTCTCTCTCTCTCTCTCTCTCTCTCTCATTTTTTTTTTCTTTTACTCTCACGCAAAGTGTCCGTTCTTAATTATACGGAATATCTATGATTTAAAAAGACGTCCATTATTAGAGAAAGTTCTTGATTGTTGAATCGTTGAAAATGAGAGAGAAAGAGAAAAGAGGGTTGATAGTGGGAATGGGGGTGAGAGTTAACCGTAATTGCAACCACCGTCATTTATTACTTCTATTCGCGAAGCACGAGAAATTACCTAGGTACATGTCGGTAAGAGTTATCGTAGATAGGAAGAATAAACAGACAGAGAAAGAGAGAGAAAGAGAGAGAGAGAGAGAAAGAGAGAGAGAGAGAGAGAAAGAGTACGAGTCTAGTTATACGAGGAATATATAGGAATTGTAAATAGAAGAAAAGTCGAAGAGAGAGAGATAGATAAATAGAGAAAGAGAGATAGAGAAAGATAGATAGAGATAGATAGATAAATAAAGAGAGAGAAAGAGAGAGAGAGAGAACATGGAAAGGCAAGGTATAGAGGAAAGAGACTTCGTTGACGTTTATGTTGATGGTTCGTTACGTTTCTCATTCCGAAGATGGATCGAGTTCTCATACGTTGGAGAACGAGCAATCTTTTTTTCTTTTTTATTTGTCCTCTTCTTTTTTTCAATTTCTTTTTTTTTACTCCTCTTTTTTTTTTTTTTACTTCTCTCTCTCTCTCTCTCTTTTCAATCTTCTCACATCGAGGCCAAGTTTATTCGTACTTTCGTTTTTTTCATTTTCCTTTTCTCTTTTTCGTTTCTTCTTTTTTTTCATTGTTTCTTTTTCTTTTTCTTTTTTTTTTTTTTTTTTTTTTTTTTCACAAATCGACGTGATACGGTTACGATACGTTCTGCGTACAATTTCTGCCTGCGGAATCGAAAAATCGTGTTCGTAAAAAATAATAGGATATCCTATGTTTGCCGTATAGAATTTTTCTTGATAAATTATTATCGTATATAGTCGGCCTGGTAAATTTTTTCGTCCATATAACGTTCCACTAACGAGCCAAGTATACGTTACGTATACGTACGTACGTACGTTAGTACGTAAGCACGTACGCGTGTAGAATTTCGTACGCGTTCGAAAGATACGAATAAAAAATTGCACGCTCACTGGTTGTGATATCTATTCGTTACGTTACGTTACGTTTCGTTTCGTTTCGTTTCGATATTCGAAATTTCCAAACGATAATATCCGTTTCTACGTTTCTACGGAACGATACTTTTACAGATTTACAAAGACTTACGATCGTGCGGACAAGCGTAACAAAATTTGGCGGCGGTGAGGATGATGGTGGGGGTAAAGGAAAGAGAAGAGGGGAGGAAGAGAGGGTACGAACATCGATCGATAAAAATGCGACTCTACTCTACTCGTAGTCTATCTATGCGACGCATATATGATATATCCATGTACACAACAAATATGTTTATCTACCCTCTGCACGTTTATCGATTTCTCTTTCTCTCTCTCTCTCTCTCTCTTTCTCTGTCTTTCTCTCTTTCTCTTTTTCTCTTTAATCGACGGTGCATCCTCGATGGACGTACGATCTGTAACACCCTTTGCTCTCGCAGTATTTTCCTTTTTACGTATCGTCGAGCAAAGAAAAAGAGAGAGAGAGAGAGAGAGAGAGAGAGAGAGAGAGAGAGAGGGAGAGAGACAGACAGACAGACAAACAAACAGAAAGAAAGAGAGAGAGAGAAAATAGAAAAAAATAACTTTGTAATAACTCTTTTAGTATCTCTCTCTCTCTCTCTCTCTCTCTCTCTCTTCTTCAAATAAAAAAAAAAAAAGTGGAAGTATTTCTCTCGATCGTTAACAACATTTACAACGTATAATAGAAAAAGAAAAAGAAGTTGATCTTAGGGATTAGAGGAATGATAGAAAATCCGACCTTTTTCGATCGGTGATCTTTTCGATTAGTTTGTTATATCGGATTCTCTTTGATCTTATATAGATGTATTTATATAGATACATAATATATTTCCGAGATGTTTGTATGTTTGTGTGTATCTATGTAAATATTCATGGTTAGTTCGTATCAAGGAGATATGAGTCAGGAGATCGTGAACGAAATAGTCGTGTGGTAAGTGCATGATGGATGATGATTCGTTGGACTGGTAGAGTTATTGATTGGTTATATCAACTATAGTCAAATTGTCGAATTCGTGAAGTGAATTTTTATAGTATAGGGATATCATCGTTATATTTTTTATGTAGTTATTATTTTTTTTTTTTTTTTTTTTTTTAGAAAAGAATAGATGGAAAGAAAAATAGAAAGGAAGAGAAACAAAAAAGAATAATAAAAGAAGAAGAAAAAAAAATAAAGAAAAAGTGGAAGTGGAAGGAGACGAAAGAGAAAGAAAGAAAGAAAGAAAGAAAGAAAGAAAGAAAGAGAAACGAAAAAAAGATATAATAAGAAAAAGAAAAAGTAGAAGAAGAAGAAATGGTTGGAAATGAACCGAATTAAAAGTCGAGTAGAAAGTAAATACGAAGAAAGAAAGAAAGAAAGAAAGAAAGGAAGAGAACGAACAATTTTATTGTCAAGAATTAAATAGAAAGATGCCATTTGTTGCATCGACAAATGTGATAACATCTTTTGTATTTGAAAAATATTTTTCTCTCTATCATGTATTTCATTTCTAAACATATAAGTAAGTAAGTAAGTAAGTAAGTAAGTAAGTAAGTAAGTAAGTAAGTAAATAAATACTTACGTATCTATCTATCGTATTAGCAATCTTTCGAAGGAATATTAAATTCCTGAGTACTAGTTCGATAGGAGGAGAATCAGTTTAAATCTTTATATTATATACTTTAATAATAATTTAATCCGCAAGAATGGGTTGTAAAAGATGAACGTCGATCATTTTATCTTCTTTATCGGATTCTTTGTGAATGATTTGCCATTAAATATGAACCATTAAAATATGTGTAAGTGTGTGTATGTATATTTAGATTAAATTGGCGGTTTTTCAAGAATTTCCTTAAACTCTACCTCTGAAACACCGTTTACAGTATTATTTCGTGAAGTATTGAATTAGAAAAGTACTTCAGTTTATTGTTCGATATCAAGAGAGAGAAAGAGAGAAAGAGAGAGAGAGAGAGAGAGAGAGAGAGAGAGAGAGAGAGATTTCAATATCTCGATATAAAATATTTCGAGATAGAACAAGCTGAAGTACTTCTTTTTTTCGTTTTTTTCCTTCTTCATTATTTGATATATATATATATATATATATATATATATATATATATATATATATAAAATATCTGGTATCTGGTTATCACATACATATATATCATTTAATATATTAAATTCTATTATCAATACCATCTTGTATTTGTTGACGATAATTAAAGATCGATAATATAGTTAAACCATTTTTAATTTTCTTTTAAAACATATACACACATACACTTTCGATGTAGAACGAGGAATAGCGATTAAACGAAAGATATAAAGAAGTAAGATTAATGTATGTGTTATACATTTAGGATAATAGTATATATCATTGATCGTTGATAACAGAATCGTTGTTATGTTTCTCGTGAGATTTATCGGTAAGCGAAAAGTAGACGAGAAAAATAATATCGTCGTTTCATGTGTGAAATTTACGATAGAAAGGTGTAATCTTTTTTGAGCTTGTAGTATTAGATACTTTCTCTCTCTCTCTCTCTCTCTCTCTCTCTCTCTCTCTCTCTCTCTCTCTCTCTCTCTCTCTCCTTTCACTATTATTATTTGTTTTATTTTTCTTTCCATCTCATTTTATATTTTTCTTCCTATACAAATATCAATGATATTTACCCGATGTACGATCGATGACGTCCGATTAGTTTTACGAGAAACCTTTTAGCGATGCTAAAGAGAGGGAGAGAGAAAGAGAGAGAGAGAGAGAGAGAGAAAACGTAAAAGCCATATCTCGACGACAAATAACATGTTGGCTCTTTGCTGTCCTTACATATTCTCGATATCGGCAATAAACGTACTACATACATACATATGATGGGGGTCATAGGATAAAATCGATTCGAAAGTTTAAAATCAGTCGAACGTATCTATACAGAGTTCCAATGCATTTCCAATTTATCTACATTTTATTTCTTTCTTTCTTTCTTTCTTTCTTTCTTTATTCTTTTCTTTTTTTTTTTTTTTTTTTTTTTCTTTTTTGATCGACATCGATCCATTAATCGACAATTAGAAGAGATTTTACGATTACGTTAGAAACGATTACGACCTATGTCTTATAATGCATCTTACATAAAAAATATATTTTAACGATGTAAGGAAATAAGACGTCAATATTGGAGAAACAAATCGTTGTAAACGATTGAGAAAACATTTATGGCCGTGCGACAATGGGACATCCACTTGTATAAACAATAAAAATCCTTCGGTTGTTTGAATTATTCATGAACAAGTGATCGGTGTAACATATCTTCTCGTCGCATTCCTCGATCATATCTTCATATATTTATTATCTTTTTCTTTTTTTTTTTTCTTTTTTTTTTTTCTTTTTTTTTAACGAACACCACTTTAGCAAACGAGTCACGAAGAAACGTTGGATGCGGATTAACGGTAAACCAAACCAGTGAATCGTTTATCGTTCTTATATTAACATCGTAAAATCAATTTTGGAAACATACGTACACACCTACACACACATATTGAATTATAAAAAAGATTTATCCATGAGATATTTTTATATTATCGTGGAAAGATTTCAAGAGATATCCATGCATGTTTCTATCCTTGGATTTTAGTTACTTAGATTTAATAAAAAAAAACTGAACGTGTCCGAGCGTAATTAAGCGAGAAGTCGATTACTCCATTATTTAGCTCAGCACCACCACCGGTGTCGTGTTCTGTTTTGCTTGGATTTAAATTTATGGTAATGCATTTGCATCGGCTAACGGGCAAACTTGAGCAGCTTGTAATTTCCGTAACTCTCTCTCTCTCTCTCTCTCTCTCTCTCCTATCTACTCGTGATATATGGTATAAGCGAGCCTTTATCTTTTCTTCTCTCTTTCTATTTTAACGAGATCGACGACGATTCTCTTCTCTTTCAAACAAATAACGTTGAACGATTATACTCCTTCTTTTCTTTTTTATCTCTCTCTTTTTTTTATTTTATTTTATTTTATTTTATTTTATTTTATTTTATTTTATTTTATTTTATTTTATTTTGTTATGCGAATCAATGCGAATCCAAGCTCGTTATAAACGGCCGATTTCGTTGGACATTTAAGTTACGTGTATATGTGTCTGTTTGTTTTTTTTTTTTCCTTTTTCTTTCCTTCTTTTTTATTCCCTTCAAATTACATTAGAAGTATATCTACTGGTAGAAGAAGAACTTTAAAGATTCATCAGAGTATTTCTGTACGAATGCTTCGCACGTTTACTGAAATGAAAATCCCTGTTCGAGAGATAGGAAAAGAGAGAAGAGAATATTACGGAGAAAGAGATAGAAAGAAACAGAAAGAGAGAGAGAGAGAGAGAGAGAGAGAGAGAGAGAGAGAAAGAGAGATAGAAATAGATTTGAAAGACCGTCTCAGGTGAGTCAATTTCGCAACAAAGTGAATTGCCATCGTGGTTCAATAAATATTCCAATTTTCTTTTCAAGTAGAAAAGTATAAGTTGTTATAAGAAGGACTTTGTCCTTCGTCGTCGTCGTTCTCGTTCTTCACCCACCCCCCCCACCACCACCACCACCACCACCCTCACAATTTTTTTTCTTTTTTTTCTTTTTCGAAATATCACTAGCACGATAAAGTCCGTACGGATAGATAGACAAGAGAATTTTTACTTGAACGTTCGTAGTGGAAGTTTTAAAACTGGTAGACTTGTGAAAAATTCAAGTGTTTTTCTTGTATATCCAACCTATGCTTACTATGGTTACGTTATAGTAAATGATGAATGAATCGAAAGGGACGTATTTTTCAAGATTATTATTTCAAAATGAATTCGAAGAAAAGTGAATGAAATTTTCTGTCCTTTTCTTTTCTTTTCTTTTCTTTTCTTTTCTTTTTTTTCTTTTCCTTCTTTAATTTTTTTCTCTTTTATACCAATCTCACATTAATTTCGTGTTAGATTCTTCGTCATATTAATTCCGTGATGTTCTTCTTTGTCTTGTATAGTCGACAGAGAGAGAAAGAGAGAGAATGTATGCCATGTGTATGTGTGTGTGTGTGTGTGAGAGAGAGAGAGAGAGAGAGAGAGAGATTATTTTGTTCGACGAGGAGGCGTTATTGCGAGAAATCGAATTACTCAATCGAACGTATTGAATTTTCTTCCGATATTTCTCTATCAAGCGGAAACGTTACTTCGTTTAGACGTAAACAGGATGTAACATCGATAATTATTCAAATAACTACGTTTCTTCCTTATTCGTATCTCGAAGCAAACAATCTTGTTGCATTGTATTTATCTGTAAAATTTATCCGTATGATAGATAGATAACGGCGTATAAGGTACATAAGTATATGTAACGTTATGTACATAAGTTCTTCTTTGCGAACGATTCGTCATCTGATATGTATTTGATATCAATTGTAATTAATTGTTAACTCGCTGAAGATAACGAATAATTTACGAGTTATTTCTTCGTTCGGTGTATAAATGAAAAAAAGAAATTAAAATAAAAAAAAAAATATATATATATATATATATATATACATATATACAGGTATATTTACGAAAAGAAGATCTTATTAAAATGATAATAATAATAATAATAATAATAATAATAATAATAATAATAATAATAATAATAATAATAAAAAGTAAATAAATAAGGAACATTATTACGAAGCATGATATAACGAAGAATTCAAATGTAATAGTCTTTCTCTCTCTGTCAGTATTTGATTAGATCTTTGTTTTGTGATAAGTCGTCTTAGAATTGAGAAATAACTATAATATATACGTACGTATTTACATATATACATACATACATACATACATATATATATATATATATATATATATATATATATATAAATATGTACTTATTTATGAAAACGCGTTCGTAGCTTTTTTCGAAAATAAACTATTCCATGCGAATGAAAGAGGAGATAGAGAAAGAAAAAGAAAAAAAAAAAAGGGAAAAAGAGTGATAGAAAGAGAAAGAGAAGAGATAGATAGAGAAAAAGAGGATTAAGATCCTCCGATCTACCTACCTTGGATCTAAGAAGGGAGTGTTCGTATATTTATTTACGTCGATCACGTACGCTTTCGGAATATTCAAATAAGTACGTCCGAAGAGGAAAGTTCGTTCATTGCATATCTTTATATCCTTTTCTCTCTCTCTCTCTCTCTCTCTCTCTCTCTCTCTCTCTCTCTCTTTCTCTGTCTGTCTGTCTGTCTGTCTTTCTCTTTTTCTCTCACTGTTTTTCTGTTTTCCTTCTTACGAATACTCGATCCTTGTTGCGTAAAAGAAAAGAGTTGAGAAGTCGTACGTCTAGACACTGGTGGATTTAGTTTCGAAAGTGCCCGTAGCGTTAGAAATTTTATTTGGCTGCCTTATAAATTCCTCATCTATTTTCCCTTTTCCATTCATTCAAATAAAATCAATTATGCACGATTATTATTAATAGCTTTCTATTCGTTACAACTTTTATTCGTGCTAACGACGAATCTAGAAATACAACAACGTGCAAGATTGTATCGTACATCGCATTAGAGTCGTTTAACGAAAATATAGAAATAAAAATGATACGTCGGTCGACGAACGTTTGAGATGCAATTTTCTTATCGATGTTATCCGACGTAGATCTCTTTCTTTTTTCTTTCTTTTTTCCTTTTCTTTTTTTTTTTTTTTCGTCTTTCGTCTCTTCTCTTGCGGGATAGTTCTGCTCGTTTTTTTTTTCTTTCGGTTTTTTTTTTTTTTTATTTCGTTCTCTTTTCTTTTTTTATTGTTTTTTTATTTTTTTTTTTATTTCTTATTGTTACGAGCCCTCCCGATACAACCGCCTACGTCGTCTATTCGTTAATCCGTCACTGTGTCTGGCTAAAATGGAATAATACAGTAACGGCACAATATGCGTGGAAAATTTATTAGAACGCTACTCTGTCCCGGTCATTCGAATATTTCACGATACGACGATAGAATTGAAAGAATTTTTCTAACGTTTTCAAAATTATTAAGATTATACGTGTGCGTGTGTGTGTGTGTGTGTAAAGAAAATAATGATTTATCGTTTAGGTCGTATTTTTTCTCTTCGAGTCAATTATCAATTATTCATCTATTCGTAGCATTCGATAAAATAAACTTGTCCATGCTGAGCACGTATCCTCTTTAAATTTTATCTCTTTATATTACGACTTCCGGTAATATTCCTACGAGGATATATGTAATAGCTATCTTAGCCTTTCGAGAAAAAAATAAATAAATAAGTGAAAACATAAAGTAAATAAATAAGTCGATCGATCATTCTAATTCATTTGTCAATTGTCGTAAAATTCATGAAGTTCGTTTCTTCTATTCTATATCTCATTCGATACAAAATTATTTCTCTATTCTTATTTATTTATCTATTTTTTTTTTCTTTTTTTTTTTCTTCATTCGAAGACGTAATACGTCATTTTCGATAATTTGTTCGAACCTATTTTCCTTTT
>NC_057706.1:2140981-2174637 GCF_014466175.1 Vespula pensylvanica | reverse complement strand
TTTTTTTGTAAATTCTATTTTGTCAGAATTATCAATCGATATTTTATTTTTTTTTTATAAGAATATAGACAGGACGTTAATTACGTCGTTGCACCGTTGTAAGATATTTACAAGTAGGTCAACTTTTCAATATTTTTGTATTTTTTTCCCTGGTTCGTTCTCAAAACAATAGGAGAATGGAATGAATTATTGTAGTTTACCATGACTCGAATAAGCTGAAATAATAGACTCTTGTAGTTTAATTACCTTTTATATCTCGGTAAGGTAATCGTTCTATAGTATAATACGATCTTGCTCGATTTAAATTTAGCTCGTTCATTCGCTCCGTTCGTTTTCTCGAAAACCCCTACGTATCTCGTTCCTATTTCTCTCTTTAGTCTTTGAATAGTATATTCTAAAACGGTATACATCGATCGATTATTCTCGGCGGTATATTGGGAACAATGAAACAAAAGGAGAATTTGCAATTTAATCGGTAGTCAAAAATCGATAATACGATTTGATTATTTTATTTTAATAAAATAAATTCGTTTTATTAAATATATCTGATGAAAGAAATTATATATCGTATTTATTTGTCATTAAATATTTTAATAAAATAAAAACTTTCTCTAATGTATAAAATTCGTATTACGGTGGTCTGAAATAACGACGGCGTTATTTCGTAATATATATGGTTATTAATCCATAGTGCATCGTAAATAGATATAACTTTATCGAATAATTTATTGTCTATTAATTAACGATTATATAGGATTACTCTCATGTAATCCATTAACTAGAAGGGATATTAGCTTTAGAACGTACTTAGCTTATCTTCTTAGGTTAGTGTTAGAAACAACGTTCTCGATATTACGTCCTTCGAAATTGATTTTACGTAACTGGAGTAAGATGT
This sequence comes from Vespula pensylvanica, assembly GCF_014466175.1. Classification (NCBI taxonomy): domain Eukaryota; kingdom Metazoa; phylum Arthropoda; class Insecta; order Hymenoptera; family Vespidae; genus Vespula; species Vespula pensylvanica. The sequence continues at coordinate 2,173,742 of NC_057706.1, read as the reverse complement.
TCGATCGAGCTTTGTAAAGATCGAAACGTTGCATAATATCGAACCAGTTGAGATTAAGACAGCTGTTCTTAACGGATCTAATAGATGTGACCTATGACCTACTATGATTCGTGTTAAACATATTAATTTTCTTCTATGTACGTAAGTAAGTAATTACGTTCGTCTACGATTTCAACGTACTAGATTCACTTGTAAGATTTATTAGTCTACAATTTCAAACGTATTGGATTTATTTGTATCATAATGTGAATTATTTTTTCTCTTTATTTCTTTTTTATCTAAATTTTCAGATAATAAAAAAGTAGTCTTAACGAGTTTAATCGAACGATCGGTGTTCTATCGAAATTTCAACTCATTCGAAGATAGAATTATCAAATTTCTATTAAATTAATCGTTAGATTCGAATTAGATAATATATATATTGTTATACCATCGTAATTTCATATCATTGTACAATTGTAATTAATTATTAATATAATATAATTACAATAATTGCAATTAATCATAAGATAATTACGATAATTGTAATTCATTAGTAAATAACATAATTACAATAATTCTAATTTATAATAACATAACTACAAATTCTAATAAATAACATAATTATAATAATCATAATTTATTACTTAATATTATCATACTATTATAATTTATTTTATATGATTGCATACAATCTTATTGTATAATTATATGCAATACATATTACATATTATTATACAACTATTGTATAATTTATTAATACATACGTACACACACACACACACACACACATATATACATATATACATATATATATGTATGTATATATATATATATATATATAATTATAATTAATTAACAACAGAAACAAACGTGATGTATCGAACTTCTAAATAAAAGATCGTCGACATTAAAAAGCAATTGATTTAAAAACTTAATTTATATATATATATATATATATATATAATTGATTTATAAACTTTCTCTTTTTGTTTTCTTTCTTTTTCTATCGAAAAAAACTTACGAAACGTTTCCGAATTTTAATTAGCGACACATTCTACTGGATAGATCGTTAAGCTTTTATAAATTAATCGGCAAGAACCTTTTCGGTGGTTTAATAGAGTCAAAATTTTGAATAAAAGTTGATGAGTGTAAAACTTCGTTTCCATTTCGGCGATTCTCATTCGTAGAAATAACGAAAAGCGGGACGAATGATCCGCGCAAAAGTAATGGTCCTGAAAGTTTTCATCGTTCGTTCTAGTCAACCTCGTTGTCGTCGTTCTCGTCGTCGTCGTTGTCGTCGTCATTGCTAGTTGGTAGAAATAGACTATTCCATTCGAAGAAGTAAGATTTTTCAATATTCCACTTCTTCCAATCGATTGCGTCATTTTATCGCTCGTTACAAAAGTATCAACGTGAAAATAAAGAAACTTCGGTATGGTAACATTTAAAGTAGATTAAAGTATATATCACAAAGTGTTGAATTCGATTTTTAAGATTTTCAGTAAAGATGAAGTAAAAGAAGACATTTATTTAATTGAAAGGAAAAAAGTCAAAGTAAAGAAACAATAAAAGGAATGATATAATTATTGAGATTGCTTTTGTCGATCGATTCGTTGAAATCGAAAGAAAATTAGTTGCAAATTCGACGATGTCGTTTATGTATATATACATCATTATATATATATATATATAGTTTATTATTATTATTAATTACATAAATTATGTATATATTTTAATATTATGACATTTAAACTTATGTACAGACATTTAAATTATATATAAATAATAATTATTAAAATTAAAATTTAATTATATATATATATATATATATATGTATATGTATGTATAAATGAAACAAATATAAAGGAAACATTTTCATTTATATTTGGATTTAATCAACAGAGAGTGGACGATAAAAAATTAATCTTTCTCCCCTAAGTCTGAGTAACATTTAATGCATAACTTATAATTAGTACATCCTCGCCGTATTTTATATCAGTCCATTTCATACAAGATATGCATTAAATTCATTCTTCATCTTCCTCAGATCTCAACGAATTAATCATTTTCATTCTGTGCGAGTTCTTGGACTTTCCTTTTTTTTTTTTTTTCTTTTTTTCTTTTTCTTTTAATCGAACGTCTCCTTTATATTTTTCTTATTCCTACCTATAACTTTCATTTCTTCATTCCATTTTTTCAAATTGATAAATCTCATCAATATCGACTTATCCCTTTACTAATTACCCACTTACTCATGATATTAAATACAAAACGTCACAAAAAAAAAAAAAGGCAAAAAAAAAACGATTACTTATCCCTTATTATAAACGAATACAAAGAAAAATCTAAGAAACGAATTAATCGACTAACAATAAACAAAGAAATAAACAAATTACCTCGATTCTTTCGGTGGCTCGTATTCCTCAGCCAATTCGAGATCTTCCAATGCCAGATGATATTCCTTCAAGAGCATGAAAGTTTCAGCTCTACCGAGTAAAGCTAAAGGCAAGGAGAAACCTCGATCGACCGTCTTGCACTTGCCTGCAACAAATACGGTGCATTATCGATTTCGAAGCGGACCTTCGCGCTTATCAGAGTCGATCTATCATTGTCACGCGAAGGCTGCTTAGAGACAAGAGGCCGGAAGTCTCTTTCTGCTGGGGTGAAAAATTTATCGTCCTTGGTTCGTCCTTAGAAAATTAATGCGACCTTTCTATGCTTTGAACTTCTTACGTCTTTGGAACGTCGAATCGGACGTGTACTTACATATATATAACATAGGTCTTCTTTCTATCCAATCTTTCTCTCTTTCTCTCTCTCTCTCTCTCATTTCACAACTTAACGATCTTGAAAAAGTTCTTACCCGTGATAGGAGCTCGCAAAATCGCCTGACTGAAGAGAAGTAAAGCTTTCTCGTGTTGGCCCTCTCTCGCAATCTGGAATCCCTCAAGTCTTTTGACCCTTGATATACTCGCGTCCTTGTCTCTATAAAGTACTTTGACATTAGTCAAAGTCCCACGTACTACGTCCTTTAGTTTCTCATCGGTGTAAATGCTTCTTAAACGATCGACATCGTTATCGATTCGTCCAAAGATTTTTTCGATCCAAGTATCGCCGGCCATGTTTAATGCGTAATCGGTGAAGTCGTGAAAGAAACCATTTTTACCGGAACGGAGGGTTTCCGATGAACAAAGATTTCTATAAAATTCCTCTTCCATTTCCTTTTATCGTAATCCTATCACGTTTTATTTTATGTCGCTTTTATACTGAGAAAGTTAGATAGATTGATAGATAGCTAGATAACGATAGAAATAGGATAAAGTAATACTGAGATCAAAGCGTATGCTATTTCTCGAATTGTAGTTCGTTACTCGTGACTCGTAGTTCTATTTATCCACTTGTATCGGTTAACAGAATCATTATCCGTAAGAATTTTAATCCGTTCGAACTAAACTAACGCAAACCTTTTGATTTTTCTATCTCACGATTTCTATCGGCCGATCTAACAAACTTAAATTTTATATCGATCAGGATGTTACTTCCCTTTTTTAATTATCTTTTCTTTTTCTTCTTTTTTCTTCACTTTTTTCGAATCATTGTTACATATATACACGGACACACACGAACGTATATATATATATATATAACACACATACACGCATACACAATAAATAGTAAAACTTAGATATACGTGATACTCCGCAATGATTTTAACACTGCCAAACGTTGCTTTAACTTTGCTCGATTCTATTCCGGGTACATATAAGCTTGACGTACTATTCCTAAACGTACTCGAACGATAATACTCTCGAATCGCGTTACAGATAACTCTTGAATCGCGAACACCAGCAGGTTCTTCCTTTGGCTCGCTCGTATTAGCTCTTCTAGCGCGAGCTTTTGGTTTTTCTCCCTCTCTCTCTCTCTCTTTCTCTCTCTCTCCCTCTTTCTTTCTCTCCCACTTCCTCTTTGCCTCTCTCTCTCTCTCTCTCTCTCTCTCTCTCTCTCTCTCTTTCTCTCTTTCTCTCTTTCTCTCTTTCTCGCTCTACCTCTATCTATCAATACACTTATTTAAAATTTTAAAGAACACTCAGACACTTTGGACTCGCTTCGTTTCATACAGTACTCTATAACGATTCTCGAGGATTCCTTCACATTTTTCCACGGGGGTGAAAAAGAACAGAGAAAGAAAAAGAAAAAAGAAGTAAAGAAGAAAAAATAAAAGTAAAAGAAGGAGAAAAAAGAAAAGGAAAAAGAAAAACTCGAGAGATGCTTTATGAGGACTTTATTCTACAGACAGGAAGGTATTAAAGTGAAAGACCGGTATTAGGCTGTAGAAGGAAGGAAAGTCTCTTGAGATTCGCTACGTGTTTTCTTATTCTAGCTCTCTTTCTCTCTCTTTCTTTATACATACATATACACACACACACACAGAATATATATATAATAGTCATATATGTGTTAGAGAATAAATATATAAAATGAATAGATAATATAGAGGATATATATATAATAGTTATATATAATAGTTATATATAATAGAAATATGTGTATATATATATATATATATATATATATATATATATAGAGAGAGAGAGAGAGAGAGAAATGTCTTTCTTGTTCTTTGTCTTTATTTCTCTTTTTCTTTCTCTTTCTTTCTCTCTCTATATATCTGTGTGTCTATGCATATATATATATATATATATATATATATATATATATCGTTTCGTCTTGCTCTCATGCCGTAGAAATAATTTTAGATGTAGCTCGTCCTCCGGTGATCTTATTTTCGTCGTACTAGACTCTGGTAAGCTTTGCCAACGTCTGTTCTTACGATGCACAGAGTCCTCTAACGTAACACCCAAGAAAGTTTCGAAGTAACATTCCTCTTGAATATTACTGGTCGATAACAACGCATCCGGTTCAAACTCTTCTCTTTTCCCTCTTCTACATCCTCTCATTACTGCATTTCTTTTTTTCTTAATCTTCCATAACATCCCTCTTCTTTTTTTTATTATACTTAACAGAGAGACTCCTCTATTAGAATCGTATTTTCTAAATTATATCTCGATTGTAAACGTTTCATCGAGTCGAACGATTTATTTAATTAATTTGTTGAGGCAATTCATTCATTCTATTTCTATTTTTATGACTTTTCATCGGATTGGTATAGTGTTATTATTATTAGTTTCTATTCGTAATCTCTCTCTCTCTCTCTCTCTCTCTCTCTCTCTCTCTCTTTATCTATCTTTATCTATTTATCTATCTATCTATCTTTCTTTCTATATCTATCTATCTGTTGTTGTCTGTCTGTTGTCTGCTGTCTGTCTGTCTATCTATCTGACTATATATGTATCTGTCTTTCTCTCGTTAAATCGAAGAACAGACTTCGACGTTCTTCGATGGAATTCCTTCTCCAGATAGCTTCGGCTTCTCATCCTTTTATTTTTAGCCTCCATGCTGTTTTCCGCTCGATCAACTGTGTTGTACGTGGGTACACAACGACGAGAGTAAACATAATTTTTTAACTTCGTTCCATTAACGTTTGCTCCAATAATTTCACGGTTTCTTCGTTGTCGGCCGGCGAAGTTCTTCTTTACTTTCTTTTTTTTTTTTCTTTTTTCTTTTCTTTTTCTTTTTCTTTTTTTCCCTTTTCCATTTTCCATTTTCCCCTTTTTCTTTTTCTTTTCGTTTCCCTCTTTCTATTTTTCTATCGTTAATTTTACTTTTATCATTTTTCTTTTCTTTTCTTTTCTTTTCTTTTCTTTTTAACTTCTCAATACATCAAATATTTATTTATCTATTTTATTGATAATACTAAATTAATAATTAATTTCAAATATAATTTGATAAATCGAAGCATTTTATCTCATATACGATGATTATTTTCCTATATATATATATATATATATTTAATAATATATTTAATATATATAGATATAGATATAGTATAATAATAATAATAATACAGATTTAATATATTTATATATACAGTATCTAATACGCACACACACACACACATACACGCATACATGTATATATGTATCGTATATACATACGTAATATACGCGATACAACAAACGATAAACCAAACTCACGCGAATTCGTTTCTTACTTATCATTTCGTACGATCAACACAACTGATCCTAATGTAAACATTTTCTTCGTCATATCCATTGTGAGGGACGTCTTATCCTACTCGTTTGTGTTTTCTTATAAATTATCTCTTCCTATATCTATCTCTCTCTCTCTCTCTCTCTCTCCCTCTCTACCTCTATCTATCTATTTATTTATCTATCTATCTATCTATCTATCTATCTATCTATCTATCTATCTATCTATCTATCTATCTATCTATCTCTTTCTTTCTTTCTCTCTCTCTTTCACAGTCTGTTTTCATTGTATTTTCTTGAAGCGTGTACGAACGAATCATTCACGCTTAGGCGATTTTAAAGGAACAAGTTCTCCGACGTGTCTCTATCGAAAAATTGTCTAGTAGACTTGTGAGCGACTATAGTCGATCGATAAAGAGCAGGACGACTTGTGGCTTCTTGTGTCCCTTCTTGAGATGCAAAGTGTTTCGTGTACGATAATGGAAAATGGTTGGTAAGGAACAGTAAGGTATAAAGACAGGACAGACAGAGACAGAGAGACGAGGACAGAGATAGAGAGAGATAGAGAGAGAGAGAGAGAGAGAGAGAGAGAGAGAGAGAGAGAGAGAGAGAGAGAGAGAGAGAGAGAGAGAGAGTATTCGTGTATATAGTGTACGTATAATTATCTTATATATAGTTCACTTTATAACACGTACCCACATATCTTATTCATAGATAAACTCTAATAACATTTTCATTGAATATCGTAATAGTTATATCGAAAATTGATAGGTATAGTTTAGTTTTTTGGTCGAGTATTTACGAATAAATCTTAACGATAGAATAAAATTATTCTTTATCTCGACTTTATCGATATCTATCGTGTAATCATTTTTTTTTCTTTTTTTTTTTTTTTATATAATAGGATTTATCTACTTGCGTCGACGTTTAAATTACGTCGGTTATACTCACACATACACGCACATACATATATATATATATATTTTTTTTTCAATTATTTCGTAATCTCAGTTTAATACTCCATAAAGTCCATATAACTTTGAAATCACATACTTATATATAATATAACATATGTGTGTGTGTGTGTGTGTGTATTTGTGCATGCGTATATGTACATGCGTGCATCTGTATTTTTTCTTTTTTTCTTTTTAATCCTCTTACTTCATTTTATCACTATGAAATTATTTGTTAGTTGATCATATAAGAAGTATTTAATGTTCTTTCAAGTATAAGTTATACTTAACAATATTATATTATAGTATATTTTTTATAAATTATAATTAACAATATTATATTATAGTATATTTTTTTCAGACAAGATTTCATGGAGGGAATATAATTATGCCATCGATTATTTACGTTCTTTTCTTTTGTTCCTTTCTTTCTTTATTTAACCGAACGCTTCAAGCTCGTTTCAAAGTCAACTTCATTTCTTTTTCTTTCTTTTTTGTTTTTGTTTTTTTTTTTTTTATATATTCATTAATTTTACTCATTTATTTTTTCTTTTTTTTATATTTCTTAAATATGAATCTACGTTTGTTTTATAATAGTAAAATGTCGTGTGTAAAAAGATGAAGTACAAAAAAAAGAGAGAGAAAGAGAGAGAGAGAGAGAGAGAGAGAGAAATGAATTACTTTTAGTTAAAAATATTCGTTCGTTACGAGCTCGAAAAAAAAACTTGGGTTACAAAAAAATAGAGAGAAAGAGAAAGAGAGAGAGAGAGAGAGAGAGAGAGAGAGAGATAGAAAGTAAATCAATGCATATTTTTCCCAAAAGAGCCGATCTCAGTGTTATCTTAGCGATAAGGAATATAGAATTTCATATGATCTTATCTATCCCAACGTTGAACCCACCTAAAGGCTCGTGTGCGGATAGGCTAATTAAGTGCGACACCATAGATTAGGAGTCTGTTGGTATTATTACATTACATTATAGATAGTGTTCATCGAATGCATCGTGTGTTTCGTTGTAACGAGATCTAATGGATATTTCTCGTTCCATAACCCCGTAACATCGTTTACGTATGTAATAAAAATATCTAATAATTAAAGATTCTTCCGAAGTAGATAGAATCGTGATTCGTTAGGTATAATTAAATGATACTTAATTATAATAAGTTTTCAAGTCATTCAAGTATCGACGATGTAGACAATAAAATCGAGAAGTTTTATCAAGGTGTTGATGAAATTTTGTAATTAAATTGTATAATATAATTTCTTTTTTCCACTAATCGAGGCTATTAAATTTTTTCGAGAATTAATTACTCGTCAATGGATCCTTGTTTATATACGAGTTAATAGTATCTATCTACTTTCGAAATACGTAATAAACAAATAAATGATATTAGTAAATAATGTATATATATATATATATATATATATATATATTATATTATATATATACATATATATATACATTAACAATTAAAGATATTATATATATAACGAAATATTATATACACACATATAAAGATATGTACTTGTAAATTTAATCATTTAAAACTAACATCTTAGATATTTCGCTGAATATACAATGGTTTGGATTTAAGTAGAAATTACCGTGATACTCGTCGAGCTTTTAGCGAAACTGTATATCTATATACGTATCTATCTATCTATCTATCTATCTATCTATCTACGTATTTACATACGCACGTATGTATGGAAAGTTTAACATTGTAGTTTCTTGTTCTTCTACTACAATACATAAGCGAGCAGTCTCGAGAGACTACGTGTTCTCTTCGACGTTGTTACTCTTGCTATTGTCAATGTATCATTTAAATGTAAATTTTGCGTTTACTCTGCTTCCTTCATCTTCTGTCTTTATACTCTCTCTCTCTCTCTCTCTTTCTCTCTCTCTCTCCCTCTCTCTCTCTCTCTCTCTCTGTATGTGTATATGGTTCTGTCTTTGTCTCTCTTTTTCTCTCTATCTCGCGTAAGCGGTTATTACGAACGATGACAAAATTCAGATAACGTTTAATCGCTAGTAATATTTATTTTTGTGAGTGAGTATTTTTGTGTAAGAGAGTGAGAACAGCGGTGGTAAATTTTTGGATAAAACTTTTCCGGTTTGTGAAAGCATTTCTTAAAGAGGAAAAGAGGAATGTTTCTACATTGAGGTATATCAGGGTTGGCATTTAAACGAGCATATTCGCGTTTTAAAATGGTGTCGCGTCAAAAGCGAGAAGCAACAAAGCTCGCGGAGTTTTTTATAACGCACCAACGATGTCCATTGTCTCTTACTCTTTATATGTGTGTGTCTATGTATGTATGTATGTATGTATGTATGTATGTATGTATACTTTCTGTATCTATCTCTATATCTATCTATCTATTTTTATCTCTGTCTCGTAAGAACTTTATACTCGGCGACGTTTTCTTCTTTTCTCATTTTCTTTTTCTTTTTTCTTTTCTTTTCTTTTTTTCTTTTTATTTATCACTTTCTCCTTCTTCTTGTTTCTTTCTTTATTATTATTTTATTATTATTATTATTTTTTTTTTTTTTTTATGAAGAGAAACAAGGTTCTCGCTTAGGTATATTATCATTAAGTTTTTAAATTAACTGCTGATCATTTCTCATTCGTGTGAAAATTGATAGTACGTAATCGATTTTAATTTAAAACGATCTATCATCGATGTATTATTATTACGTGGAAATGGATATAAGGAAGGTATGAAATTCTTTTTTAATTTTCTTTCTTTCTTTTTCTTTTTTTTTTTTTTTTTTTTTCATTTAATAATAATATCGTTAATGACAATTTATTTTGTATATTACCAGCGTAATCCAATTGATCGATATAATTACGATTCTTTAGATTAATATAGAAATTTTGATTTTAATCGTAGGTCGATTAATATATACATACATATATATATATATATATATATCTTTTTATAATATCATTATATATTTATAATATTATTTATATTTAAAAATATTATTCTAATTTTTTGATCGTTCACAAAGGAATATCATTTCTTGTTTAATTATTGACATAGGTACTTCACATGTTATACCAATCTTTCCATATTCATTAAAAATATCTCATTCCAAAGTTCTTTAATGTTCCTTGCATAGTTATACGAAAAAGAAGTAGAAGAAAAAGGAAGAAAAACAAAAAGAAAGGAAAAATTTGTTGAATTATTAAAATAGCAAATATTTCTTTGATCCACTTTATATGTTCTCGCTTTACAATTCAATCGCGAGATATCATCGTGTTTGCTCGTGAGATATTCATATTTTTATTTATTTATTTATTTATTTATTTATTTATTTATTTATCTCCCTCTCTTCTTCTTCTTCTTTTTATTTTCTATTTACTTTCTTTCCCTCTCCTACATTTTTTCTCCTTCCTCTTCTACCTTTTTTTTCCTTTCTTTTTTACGTTCGCGTTCTCCTTTAAAACTCGTGCGAGAGATCGACAGGGAGTGTACAGGATCGATTCGTCGTAAGATTCGAGAACGAATCCGTATAAACGATCCGAGAGAGATAAAACGACGGGATAAATAAATATTCTCGTAGTGCCGACGAGAAAGAGAGAGAGAGAGAGAGAGAGAGAGAGAGAGAGAGAGAGAGAGAGAGAGAGAGAGAGAGAGAGAGAGAGAGAGAGAGAGAGAGAGAGAGAGAGAGAGAGAGAGAGAGAGAGAGAGAGAGAGAGAGAGAGAGAGAGATAGAGTGAGTGAGAGTGTGTGTGAGAAAGAGAGAGAGAGAGAGAGAGAGAGAGAGAGAGAGAAAGAGAGTAAGACGAACGACGTCAACTTTCGTAACTTTTTTTTTCTTTTTTCTTTTTCTTCCTCTTCTTCTTCTTTTTCTGAGAGAACATCGTTATCGTTTTCCCGTCTTCGATCTCCTCTCAGTCCGTCTAAAGGCAACTCGAACTCATGTCAGAGCTAAACACGTTGTAACCTCTTCAGTTATCGTGACCCAAGCGTGAACCAGTTCGTAATCTAGCAATTCTAGCAAAAAGTCTTTTAAATACACTCGGTGTATCGAGAAATGCGATAGGTTTATATACAGACAAATATTTTTCTTTTTTACTTCTTCTCTTTCTCTCTGTGTGATATTATTAACTTTACTTTATAGAATTTCCCCGTTTGCAAATGATCTCGATTTTCTTTTATCCCTACGTATTCGTCTTCTATTTCACGATACTCGCGAGATTAATCAACGAGACGTGTATTCTTAATCGAACAGAAGTTTTCAACGAGCATCTCGGATTTTTTTTTTTCTTTTAGAGAAAGAAAAAAGAAAGGAAAGAAGAGAGAGAGAGAGAGAGAGAGAGATAAAAGAAAGAATGAAAACAAAAGAAAATAAATAGAAACGACGCTTTGATCGATCGATGCTATCGAACGATATCGAATCGTTTCGTTGTTTTTGACAAAACGAAAAAAATATTTTTGATAATAGCGAAAACGTTTTGTTAAAGAGCGACGATTAAGAATTACATGAAAATTTTCAAATTCAAGATCGAACGAACTATGAATTCATTCACGACGCTTCTATCAGTCTGTCGTGTTGCATTTTGAATGAAAAACGTTTTGAAAAAAAGTTTATTATCTCGCAAATATATCCGAATTTTCTTTCGACTTTAACGAGCGACGAAAATTTTTTTTCTTTTCCTTTTCCTTTTTTTTTTTTTTTTTTTGGAATTACTTGAGAATAAACTTTTTTTTTCTTTTCTTTTTTTTTTTTTTTCTTTAAATAATAAATAAACTTCATCCTTACGATTTAATTATTGGATAGACTCGTTCGATTTGTGCGATATATTAATTTATAGTTACGCACGTATCGTAGTTATGTACATATCCATTTAAACGGATAAACATTTCTCGGAGGAGAAAGAAAGTTATAGCGAAAAAAGAAGAAGAAGAAGAAGAAGAAGAAGAAGAAGAAGAGAAAAACATATTCTTGAGAAATCATTCGTTTCGAAATAGAAAACGTTGATCGAAATTTAACATTATCGAACGTTCGTCATAATTAAATGAATATCGAATATCTCTTACGGGTTTACTTTATTAAACTCGATATTATTACAAAAACAATTGCATCATCGACTATTAAGATTATTCAAATCGAAATCGTATCGGACATTTTTTTCAATCGACTTGAGTCCAACCTATTGTTCAACTTATTTTTTTTTTAATATCACTCGTAAGATCCCATATCGTATCTGTTTCAATAATTTTTAATCGATGTCAAACGAACGTAAAAAAGTAATTACACGCACTTAATTTCACAACTTCATTTCATTTTCTTTTCATGAATTTAACATTGACAAAGTTAAACATATTTATGATAATAGGATTGTGAATATCACCATCGATTTTCTTACCTTCTTTCGTTTCTTTACTCCTCTTTTTCGTTCTTTTCTATCTCGTTTTCTTTCTTTCTTTCTTTCTTTTTTTTTTTTTTTCAATCTAGCAAACGCGTTTACCTTTTTCGTCGTCTTAGCTTCGTCGAAGCGAAATCGTCGCAAATAGCCGCTAGCAAGACCTACCGTTATTGCCCTGTATCGTTGTGCAAATCCGACAGAATCATCAGGTGGTTCGTCCAAGTAATCTATCGGTTGCCTTCCCTTATAGTTTCCCTTTCTATTATTGTCTCTCTCTCTCTCTCTCTCTCTCTCTTTCTCTCTGTTTATCTCTTTCTATATATCTATATCTGTCTCTGTCTCTTTCTGTATCTCTCTCTCTGTCTGTCTGTTTGTCTGTCTGTCTGTCTCTCTCTCTCTCTCTCTCTCTCTCTGTCTGTCTGTCTCTTTCTCTGTCTGTCTGTCTGTCTCTCTCTCTCTCTCTTTCTCTTTCCGTTTCTATGTCTCTGTCTATCCTTTAAGCGATACGTAACATTATCTATAGAGATAATTGCAATAACGTTAATTAGGATTTGATATTTATTGGTATGTAAACTCAGTTAGAATATTGTGTTCGATCGGTTTAATCGGTAATGACGTGTTACCATTAGTAGACTCGATTGCGATTTGAGATAAATGAAATTTGCTGGAAAACGTATCTTCTCGATTTGGTTCAAGGAAATGTTCGCGATCGTTGAACGATGTTCACGACGACAACGACGATGACTCTACTACATCCGTGGTAACTTTGTGAAATTAATTAGTGTGACAAATGCTTTTTATCCTGTATTAGATACTACGTTTGAATTTTACCTTCGTAAAGCATCGCAATAGATTTCTATCTCTTGAAAATTGACCTATGTATTTATATGTGCACATATGTGTGTGTGTATATATATATATATATATATATATATATATGTACGTATATGTATGTATATGTATATATGTATGGAATGTGAAATCGATAAGGATAATAACGATGAAAAGAATTGTCGTGTAATATTTTCAAAAATGACGAAACATTTAAGAAATCAGATAATTATTGTGATATTAAAAGATATATACTATATTGGTATATAGTTGGTTAGAAACAATGACGGATTTAGAATTCAACGGATCCAGATTAGTTGCAAATTTCGCAGATATTAATTACATAATAAATCATCTGTGTATGTGTATGTGTATTATGGTTTCAATTCTTTAAGTAGTTAAATTCGATCAGATACAGTCACGAATATATAAATAAAAATTGTACGTCGGCTCGTGTATCGGATATTATATTAAATTTATTATACATAATGTCAATGAATATTTTTGTATCGTGTATGGGGACCATTATCTTACGAGCGTCTCTGGAAATATTTTTTTGCGTTTATAAATAGTATTCGCTGAGAGCATAATTGAGGATAAATAATGTTTATTTCATTTAATTTGATTTGATTTTATATATATTTTTTTGAATTCTACTTTCTATATATTTTTTGTTACATTATTTTATATTATTTTATTTCATCTTTTTTTTTTTTTTTACATATCGTTTGTTGTACATAAACTTCTGTTATTTTATTTTATTTTATTTTATTTTATTTTATTTCATTTTATTTTATTTTATTTTTACATAGGTTTGATGTCGACAATGATAATAAAGTGTATCGTTTCGTTTATCCGATCCGAATATAATACAGCTATTGTGTATATCGATTAATTACTACGGATGATTATTATGAGAAGATCTTTATTAAACTTACTGATATAGCATCAAATGATTCAGTTACAAAGCACCAATCAAGCGAATTCTGTTTCACGTAGATCTCAACTGCGAAATTGAATTTGCATTGAACGTCTTGCCATTACTGTTTCCTATCGTCGATTATATAATATTTAAACCTTTGATCGTCGTATAATTTTTTTACTTAACTACGTCTGCCTTTTCTATACGAAAGTCTGTAAAAATTATTGTAAAAAAAGAAAAAAAAAAAGAAAAAGAAAATAATTATCTCTCTCATATTTCATATCTCTTTCGTACGTTTTTATAATTGGGTTGTTATTCGCTATCGTAATTTTTATTGGCCGGGATATAAACCTGTGTTAAATAGAATTATATTATTAAAAATTAATTATATAAAAGTTAATTAGCAAAAATTAATTATGTAAAAGAAATTATATGTTACCGGAGCGTTCGGTGATAAAAAAAAAAAAAAGAAGAAGAAGAAGACTAAACAAAAAGAAAGAAATACAAAATTGTCCACATATTTTCCAACGTTAATGTAAATAGTTGCTTAGTTTTACATTTTTTTTTTTTTTTTTTTTTAACGAAATCTTTAGAAAAATCGAACGAAAGATAGATAACGCAGTGATATTTAAAATATCTATCTGTTCAAGTGCAAGTATTTTTCAAAAATGTTTAATCAGTATCTCAAATAATTGTTCAATGTTCGTAATAAAATATCAAAGTGATCGTTACATTACAACGATTAATACAAAAACTATTAATATTTTAATCGGAATATTTCAAAGCGATATAATCATTCATTAATGTTTTATATAAACAGTTATCCCGTATTTATAACAAATTCAAACATTTAATTATATATACGTATCGATCAATAATATTACCTATCAATATTTTATTATAAGTATCGATCGAAATATTTATCACATACAAAACTATACTAATCAATTTATTTTATTAAATAATACATACCGTTAATTAATAAACAAAAACTTAAAAGCGATATTTGAAATTGATTTCGGTCCAGTAAAAAAAAAAAAAAAAAGAAAAAGAAAAAGAAACGAAGAAAAAAAGAAAGAAAGAAAGAAAGAAAGAAAGAAAGAAAGAAAGAAAAAAAAAATCAAAGTTTATTTTGGTTCGCGGTTGATAGAACACGAAAAGAGAAGTTCTGTTCCTTTTCAAAAAAAAAAAAAAAAAAAAAAAAACTTTTCGCGAAGGCACAAATTAACCCGGAAAACTTTTCGTTCGTTTCGCGTTCTCTTCATCCCTTGTTCAAAAAATTTCTTTGTAAGTGAGAGCGAATTACAGACCGTTTATATCTTTCGTTTAAAAGATTATTAAAGTTATTATATACGTGTTGTATCTGTGCTTATCTATCTGTCTTTTCGTGCATACGTGTGTGTCTTCTTCATCGTTGTTCAGAAAACTTTTGAACAATCTATTGCAGGTGGATGATGCATTACATTCCTCTTATATCTTTTCTTGAAAGATTATTAAAGTTATTGTATGTGTGTCCGTGTAAATGTATAAGATAAAATCGATAATCGATAATTATTTTCTTTTTTCTTTTCTTTTTTTTTTTTTTGTAGTTTCGAACGAGACGTTTCATTTCTATTCTTATTTCTTAAGAATTTCGTCCAATCGAATTGAACTATCAGCTTTGGTGAAGCTAAAAAGAAGGATCATGAGATTTTCCGCTGACGACTTCTTGACGTATATAATATGAGAAGGTGAAGGAAAGAAAGAAAAAAAGAGGAGGAGGTGGGTGGAAAAGAAAAAGGAAGAAAAAGATGCGTTCTTAATTCGAGATAATTCTCGAGTGATTCTTTCGTCAGTAAGTAGTATGACGTTCGCCTTTGTCATCCTATGTGGTCTCTATCCCGGTTATTATACTTCTTTTAACTTTGCTCTCGTGACTAGACTCGTTTGAAGGACAAAAAATTCTCTTGTTCGAGGATTTTCTACTTTATTTTAAAAGTAGGAAGTAAAAGTGGGGAGGTGGAAAAAAAGTGTTGGTACAAGCAGTCTTTTGAATTACCATATTTTTATCATTAATCATAGTACATATGTGTATATATATTATTATATAATTTTATAATATAATATGTATCAAAATTATATAATAATGTATATATATAATATATAAATTGATTATGTATTATAAATAATTTAGTTTTTATATATATAATATTCTCATATAAACATATATAAATTATTGTATTATATAATTTATATATATATATAAATTGTTATATTATATAATTTTATATATATATATATATATAAATTATTCTATATATTAATATATATTATCGGTCAATTAAAAAATATAATACTTATCGAATTTATCGAACGTATTTAACGAACATACGATTTCAATTTCTCCCTAATCGTTTCACGATTCCTTCCAATACGATAGATAAAACTCTTAACAAGAGGAAAATTAGAATCGACCTCGATATAACGATCGAATAAATACCTACGTATCCATACAAATAGATAGATACATAGATATATACATACATACATCGATAAATAGATAGATAGATAGATAGATAGATAGATAGATAGATAGATAGATAGATAGATAGATAGATAAAACCGTGTTGCAACGATATGTAAATGGATAAAACCTGGTGGATGTAAACGTTTAAAGAGACTTTTGACCAACCGTAACAATCAGAACATATATACGCATTTATTTCGTAACCGAAATCCAGAGACCCCCATTGAAGTTCGTTTTTCCGTTCGTGTGACGGCCGGCACGAGAGAACGTAGATAGTATAGATAACGAGCAGTGACCCGCGTAAATTTATCAGAAAAATACTCTCGACGAAAGTCCCTCCCTAACGCAGGGGAGAAATAAAAAACAAAAAAAAAAAGAAAGGGTCATTTAGCATCAGAAGGGGGTCATCGCAAACTAGACTTGGAAAAACAACAGCAGCAGGTGTCCAACTAACTATTTTCTTACGAAATTGATCCGATTGATGTTGATGGTGTGTTTTTTTACCCCTTCCACTTTTTCTTCCTACCCTCCACCACCTCCTTGTCCAAAGAAAAAATAAAATGTCGGACTACGAACACTCGGTATCGTGAGCGAATAGATTAAGCCTTTAATTGCAAAATGCAATATATATATATATGTTTGTATGTATGTGTGTGTATGTACGTATGTATATATATATATATATATATATATATATATATATATATAAGTTATGGTAACAGGGTTTCTCAATTTTGTATTTTTTGATTTTATTTATTTGTTTATTTTGTGTTTTTTATTTATTTTTTTTTTCTACAATTTTTTAATCCATTGAAGCGCCGGTTCAATTTTATCGATAAATTTGTTTGTAATGGGATGACGCTTGCCAGATAAATTTGTTGCAATATTCGAAATGTTTGTAACATATAGATTTTTGAAGAATTTGATATACTAAACTTCGGTACACCGTGTATTGTTTTAAAGAAACGTCAATAATTACGATATTCTCGCGAACTGTCGAGGAATATTTTGCGTAATATCTTTGAAAATTGTTTTTCGAAATTAATCGATTCTGTCGACCATACATTAAGATAGCAGATTTTATTTTCACAGGTTGAGAAACGCTGCTATAATATAACACACATGCGCTTTCGTGCGCGCGCGCGCGCGCGCGCGTATACGACCAATAAATTTTCCTCGCGATACACAACACGCACATTTAATGTTTTACTACAATGTTTTATAAGCTAAAAAAAAGAAAAAAAAAACAAATGTAAACAAAAGAAAAAAAAAAAAATAAACGAACAAGAAGCAAACGCAAGTCAAAACTCGAAATGCGTCGTATTTCCAAAACGTAAAATCTAACGGGAAAGTAAGCATCAATGACGTACGTACGTTTTCGGGTTGACCGATATTTTAGAATTTACTATAAAATTTTGATGTTTTAACACGTCTACTATCGAAACAGTTTTTTTAATTGATCGATATATACAGTTCGTAATTTTTCATAAAACTCTTTTCTTTTCTTTCTTTCTCTCTTTTTTTTTTTTTCTTTTTTCCTTTTAGATGAAATAATAAAAAATTATCAAACGTCATGCATTTAAATCGTATTATAGTCGTGTTTAAGAAATAGATATGTTTTTGATGCTCAGAAAAAAATATGTCATTGAATAGAAAAGTCTTAGAAACGTTTTCAATAAATTTTGTAAAATTGCGAACGACGTTCGTCGCGTTAAAAACGGAATTGTACATTCGTTCTTTTTTTTTTTTTTTTTCTTCTTATTTAGTAAACTTAAAATTATGTACATATAAATTTTACCACTTATCGTTTTTCACATGAAATATATTGTCCCGACGATAATAGATAATAAATATTTTCTCGAAGTGTCATTATTTTAAAAGAAAAATTACGAGCGACGATTCTCGGAAGGTTCAAAGCGTTAAATAAAATTGCACATTAGTTTTCTTAATGAACATTACAAAAAAAATATATATATATATATACATACACATATATATATACACACATATGTATGCGTTTTATCGACGAACATTAAAAATTTAATTACATTTGCATATCAAAGGATGAGTTATTAACGTTGTTAAAAAAAAAAAAAAGAAAAACATCAATACGTTCCATTGTAATGTAGGTTTCGAATAGAAAGACAAAGAAAGAGAGAAAAGAAAAATAAATGTATAAAGAGATTATAAATAAATAAGGAAATAAAGAAGCAAAAAGAAGAGAAAAATCAAAAAAAAAAAAGAAAAAGAAAAAAGAAAAGAAATAAACACAGAAGCAGAGAAAGAGAAAAAGAAAGAGAGAGAGAGAGAGATAGAGAGAGATAGAAGGAGAAGACAAATTAAAAAAAAAAAGAAAAAAAAAGAACAAGAAAGAAAGAAAGAAAGAGAAAGATAGAAAGATACAAGAAGAAGACAAATTAAAAGAAAAAAAAGAGAAAAAAAGAAAAAGAAAGAAAGAAAGAAAGAAAGAAAGAAAATAGAAGCTAGAGAGGAAGAAAAAAGCAAAAGAAAAAAAGAAAAAAGAAAAAAGGAACAAGGAAAAAGGAAAAAAAAAAATGTATAAGAGGAAGAAAGAAACGTCTGGTACAGTGTCGGATCATCAATGACCCTTAGCCGAGGTCAAGCTCGGAGAGAGAGTAAGCGCGGTAAAAATTGGCGCGCGTGCCTAGTGCTCATGCGTGGGCGTCGCGACGTCGTAACACGATGATAAGAGCGGTACGGTAGCTACGACGACGCTGGCGTCGTCGGCTCACAGTGGCCAACGCGACCTCGGCCCGTAAGGATCTCCGTTCCCGTACGCCGTTATTTTTCTTTTTTCTTTTTTCTTTTTTTTTTTTTCTGGTTTATATTAAAACGACACGAGACGACGCGACGCGACGCGACGCGACGCGACGCGACTTAACATCGAATAACAACAACAGCAAGAACGACGACGACGACGACGACGACGACGACGACGACGACGACGACGACGACGATAAAGACGGCAAAGACGACAACGACAACGACGAAGACAACAATCTTACGGGTATTTCATTTTCTTTTGCAACGAGTGCTCGGTTTCATTCGAGATCATCGATGTTTCTGTCGGAAGAAGAAGAAAACGGAATCTGAGAATTGTGAAGAGTGGAATAGGAAGAAAGAGAGAGAGAGAGAAAGAGAGTGAGAGAGAGAGAGAGAGAAAGAGAAAAGGAAAGAGAGAGAAAGAGAGAGAGAGAGAGAGAGAGTACGTATTCTGATATTAATTATTTATACGTGTTATTTTTTTATCTGTTCTTTTTTCTTTCCTTTTATTTCATCGAGTGTTATAAATCATGAATTTTCTAACTGTTCTTTAACATATATAATTAATATTTTATATATGTATATATAATATTAATTATGTGTCGTTTAATATATACATATATATATATATATACATGTATATATATGTCGTTTAAAAAGGAAAGAAAGAAAGAAAGAGAAAGAGATAGATAGATAGATAGATAGATAGATAGATAGATAGATAGATAGATAGATAAAAAGAAAGAGAGAAGTTTCTAACGATACGAAATCGGTCGACGTGATGCAACTTTTGACGAGAGCGTAACATCGTCTGATAGAACGATGAATTCTTATCGTTTAAAGGAGGGAGACGCGGTGAGGATTGAGGAAGAAAGGCACTCACGCGCGTCATCCAATTCTTGTCGCGTGTGGATCAAACGATATCGTCCGAAGAAAAACTTGAGGTCTTAGTTTCTCGCACGTTCTTTTTAAGTGTTGGTGAATGGTAGTGAATGGTGGTGATGGTGTTGTTGTTGATGGTGATGGTGGTAATGGTATTGGTCGTGGTAGTGATGGTCGACGGTGATGATGGTGGTTGTACTCTGAGCGGTAAAATGGTGGTTCCGTTGATGCCGAACAAAAATGGATTTTACGGTGAGACTGCTATCACGATTTATTTCCAAAGTCTCGATAGAGGATAACTACTTTCTATGTGTTTGTGTTATGTGTGTGTGTGTGTGTGTGTATTTGTGTGATCTTTCTTCTTCTTCTTCTTCTTCTTCTTCTTCTTCTTCTTCTTCTTCTGTTTTTTTCTTTTTCTTTTTTATTTCTTCTTCTCTCGTTTCTTTTCCTGTACTCGAAAGTTCTTGATTTCATCCCCTTTAACGTTTATCTTATCGGTTTTACTCGTTAACCTTCGTATTAAAAGGTAGTACGCGAGAGAAAAATAGTTCGTTAAGTTTGTTAACGTTTTTACGAATTTACGAATTTAATCGTGATATTTAATTAATCGAAATCTTCGTGATATCGACCTTTGGAAGTAATTCGAAAATGTTCTATGTATCCTCTACGTAGAAACTTTGTGAATTGTCTTATTAGTTTCCGTTGCACGTACCTTTAAGATATTTGTAATCGTAGGATCTCTATTTTCTATTCTCACACACACACATACACACACACACACGCGCGCGTCTGCATATACATATATCTTTTCGTATGATAAGTTTTTAACTCAACACTATATACGTATTTACTTTGACGTAATCTTGACTGTTAAAAAATAATTAAATAATATTGATAACTAAACGATCTGTTCTGATATTAACTAATTATTTATTATATTACATTATATTAATATTAATTAATTTATTATTATTATTATCATTATTATTATTATTTATTATATTTTTATATTATTTATTCGTCATAAAAAGAACAGTACGAAATTTGTTAATATCGATAAGTAGACGATCCAATCGTATTAACTAATTATTTATTATATTATACTTTTATGATCGATTATTATTATTATTACTATTATCATTATTTCTTATATTATTTATTTCGTTAAAAAGATAACGATACAAAACGACGACAGGATATAAGAATGAAAATTATCTATGAATTTTATTTCTAAGCAAAGTTTCTTTCGTTTACATTCGAAACTATTCATTAATTTTATCGTTGATGGTTGATAGCCAAGGGCTAAACCCTTTTTGCTTGTCTTCGTCTCCTCTTTGGTATCATCCTTTCTTTGTCTTATCCGACTACGATGACTACGACAACGACAATGACGACGACAACGACGACGACGACGACGACGTGAGATCGAAGTTCCTTTAAGTAAATATTCAGAGAAACAGGAGTGAAACTCTACGTTGAAATTTCGTCGTACGTGAGGTTCGTATTCCACCTACATATGTATTATACATCCGATGACTTTTTCTCCTTCGGTGAAAAATACTTTAAGGAAATCAAAGATTTCTTTCCTTATTCCAATCTCTTTTACTTTCGAAAAGGAAGTCTCTCTCTTTCTCTCTGTCTCTCTTTCATCTTTTCTTCTCCGTTCTTTTTTCCTTTTCATTTTCTTTCGGATGAACAAATCCAATTTTAAAGACGAAACGATCGCCGTTATCCTTAAACGATGAAAGAATCGCGAAATACATTTACTTGAAGAATTTCGAATTATATTAAGTAACCGACTTTTTTATCCTTTACTTTCTCTCTCTCTCTCTCTCTCTCTCTCTTTTTTTTTTTTTTTTTTAATACACGTGAGAGAGAAAGAGAAATACAGAGAGGTAAAGAGAGGTAAAGAGAAAATCGAAAAACGAAAAACGAAAATGAACTTGAACGTTACTCCTTTATATATATATATGTGTGTGTGTGTGTGTAGGTAGATAGGTAGGTATGTACATTCTTGGCCAGTGAAAATCGCTTGGCAAGCTGACATCGCAGGATTCTTTATAACCACGGAAGAGAATATTGTCGATAGATACCAACGATGTATATATCTTGATCTTTACGTTTTCTCAGAATAGTATCTTCTTTTTTCTTTTTCTTCTTTTTCTCTCTCTCTCTCTCTTTTTCTCGTCGTACCTTCTTGAAAGCTACGAGAGAGAGAGAGAGAAAAAAGTAAAAAGAAAGAAGAAGAAGAAAAAGAAGAAGAAGAGAGAGAGAGAGAGAGAGAGAGAGAGAAAGAAAGAGAGTAAGGTACACAGAGTTTTCATGAGAGTAGTATACTTCGACCTATCGATAAATCGTGCTAACGCACAATGCTCACCACGTAAAAGAAATCGTAAATCATCGGGGTTGAAGTATAGAATGGCAGTACTTAAGGGAAGATCCTTCGCATTTTCGATATTTTAACGAAGGAGAGAAGTTTCTAAAACACCATCGTAGTGACTTTTCTTTTTCTCGATCTTTTAACTAGGAAGCATTTCTTTCTTCTCTTCCTTTTTTTTTCTTTCTCTCTTTCCCTCTCTCTCTCTCTCTCTCTCTCTCTCTCTCTCTCTCTTTCTCTCTTTTTCTTTACCTTTTAAATCCCACTTAACGCTAGACGTAGCAATATGTAGGAAAAATATCCCCTCGATTCTTTCCACTTATCTTCGCCACTTGTTTATCTTCTTTCTCTCTTCTTTATTTCCTTTTTTTATATTCTCTCTGTCTCTGTCTCTGTCTCTCTCTCTCTCTCTCTCTCTCTCTTTATCTCTGTCTTTCTCGATCTCTCTCTTTCTCTCTCTTTCAGCTTTTTTTCTCTCTTTTTCTCTTAGGACGTTACATACACCTAAAACGTTAGAAAAAAGTAAGAAAGAAAAAGAGCTGACTTTTTAGAATTATCTTTACGTCGTGCTTTTATGTTTTTCTTTAAGAACGTTGCTCGGAAAATTCCAAAAATTGACGGATCGTATATTCGCAGAAAATTTCAGAAAAAAAAAAAAAAAAGAAGAAGGAAAGAAAGAGTATGTCCTTTTTTCAGAATTGTCATTACATCGCGATGTAACGTTTTTTTTTTTTTTTTTTTTTCCTTGAGAATGTTCTCCGAAAATTTTCTTGGAGAATTACCAAAAATTGACATATCATTTATTTCTAAAACATGAAGAACAACAAACAAACGACTTTTCAGAATTATTTTTACGTCGTGTGCCTTTACAACGTTATTCCTTAAGAATGTTCTCGGAAAATTTATGAATGCGGTCGGAAAATTCCAAGAAAATTGACGAGTCACATATTCTTAAAAAGTGAAAAACAAAAAATAATGTCGACTTTTCAAAACTATTTCTACTTTGTGGTATAACGTTATTCTTTATGAAAAAAGTTCTCGAAAAATTCAAGAAATTGACGAGTCGTATACTTTCGGAAAGTTTAAAAAAAAAAAAAAAAGAAAAAAAAAAGAAATATGTCGACTTTCCAAAATTACTTCTACTTTTGTGGTGTAACGTTATTCTTTAAGAATGTTTTTCGGAAAATTTTCTCGAAGAATTCTACAAATGGACGAGTCGCATACTTTCAGAAAGTCAAAAAAAAAAAGAAAAGAAAAGAAAAGAAAAGAAAAGAAGTGTCGACTTTTCAGAATTATTTTTATTCCGTGACATAACGTTAATCCTTCAAAAGAATGTTCTCGGAAAATTTCGTCGGAAAATTTCAAGAATTGATGAGTTACGTGTATCTAAAAATTCGAAGAAAAAGAAAAGCAAAAAAAAAAGAAAAAAAGAAAAGAAAAGAAAAATGAAACAAGAAAGAAATAGACCTCTCAAAATTATTTTCAATCGATGATATATACGTTGTTCAAAACATTACAAAAATATTCTCTCAGAAAATTGTAATCAATGAGTTCGAAAAATAATCACTTAATAAATTATATTGAAACAAAATTGATTAACTTTAAGCGAACTGTTATTTTTGCAGTACAATTGAAGTGAATTCACGTTATTAAAACAGTTTTAAATTGATCCCTTCGAATTGGACATTACATGTACTTACTTTACCTTTAAACTTTAAACGCTGTTTCCTTGAAACATATATTTTTCCTTGCAAATCGTTGCCAATGCTTATTTCGAAAACTACTGAAACCGATTTTAATGAAATTTGGCACAATTGTTTCTTACATCATTATCTAATCTCTCTCGTAAGAATTATTTCTTAACTGTCGTGCTTCTTCTTTTCCTTTTTCTTTCTTTCTTTCTTTCTTTTTTTTTTTTTTTTTCTTAAATCATTAAAAAACCAGCGAAATTTTTTTTATCGCGAAATCCCACGATCGATCATTATCCTTCATATTTTTTCTATTAAATAAAAACATTATTAAACCGTCTTAACGAAGGATCGCTTTTTTAATGTACTTTAAGACCTTCTTGTTTTCCTTTTCTTTTCCTCTTTTTTTTTTTTTTTTTTTTTTTCGACAACTCGAACACCGTAGAAAACATTTCTAATTGATTCGACGTCGATAATGCTATTACCTTAGAAAAATAACTTTGATTGTTTCAATATTTTCCAAGCAATATAAAATAAAAAACATATTTAACGATCGATTATTTTACATTAATAAACCAAAACGAAATTGTTTAATACTTAATGCAATTCTATCGATTAATCGATCAATCGTTCTAATTTTTCAAAGCATACATTAACGAAACGTAGACTGTTTTATTAACCAAACGAATGAACGCTCGAAATATCGTAAAAATTGTCTTTCATTATTTTTTTTAAACGCGATCCTTAATAAGCGTTAGATTTTGGTTTTATTTAACAAAATTCGAAACATTCCTATCGGAAGGAGAGACAGGAGCGACGGGAATCGCGATAGAAGAGAGTGGAATATTTCGGATAGAAGTAGGAAAAACCTCGAAACTGTCTGTCACTTTCTTCTACCCTCGATTTCTTCCAACAGAATTTTCTACGGAATATATTTCTCGAAGTTGGAAATGTACGCGCAAAATGTTCGAGAACCTTTGAATCTGCACGATTGCTTTTTCCTTCTTTATTTTCTTTTCCTCTCTCTCTCTCTCTCTCTCTCTCTCTCTCTCTCTCTCTCTCTCTCTCTCTCATTCTCTCTTTCTCTTTCTCTCTGTCTATCTGTCTATTTCTCTCTCTTTTTGTTATGTTTTTTCTTTTTCTTTTCTCTCTCTCTCTCTCTCTCTCTCTCTCTCTCTCTTTCTTTCACATTGCTTTCTTTTCGTTGCTCATGGCCGATACCTATACCGACAAATTTGAATTTCACGTTCGAGTGTGACGATAATAATTCTCGATATTTCCAGTTCGATTTCGTTTTACCAATGAAGAACGATGTGCGTGTGCCAATATTCGTTGAATCGAAAATGACTCTAGTACATCCCGATCCATCGAAGTTTCTTTTTCTTTTATGATATATATACTACTATTACTATTACTATTACTATTACTATTACTATTACTATTACTATTTCGTTCGGAACATGTTAACTATACCGTAATGGATAGGTATTGAGAATATATTTTCAATATCGAAATATCTTACTTTGTACTCTACGGACAGTCTATATGGTAGAGAAAAAAGTAGATTTTTTTTCTACCCCTTCACTTACCCCCTCTCACACCTTATCTTCATTAAATAATTGAAGAAGCACGAATGGTTTTGATCGATAGAGGACATAATTCGTATACTTTTTTTCTTTCTCTCTCTCTCTCTCTCTCTCTCTCTCTCTTTTTTTTTTATTGAATTTTAAAGAAACAGATGCTTTTTTCTACTCGTCCTTTTTTTTTTCAATTTTTTATTTCATACTTTATCTTCTTCTTTTCATAATTCTTCGTACTGTTTTCATTCATACGCGTGTTACACGCTCGACGTAAAGGATAAAGAGATGGAGTAATGGTGTATTCGAATATATAGAAATAATTCGTAAGCCTTTAGGAAAATTAAAATTGTAAAGGTGGATATTGGTATGTCTATTAAGAATAAAAAGTGTGTTTATTCGTGTTAAAGGAGATTAAAGGTTGTCGATTTCATTGGAAATGGTAATAGATTGGTTGGTATTCGTGTTGGTTGTTCGTGTACTATCTGGTAGTTAACGAGAATGGTTTAATCTTGGATTAACGAATAGTTTTACTCGTTCCTAGTTCTCATTTCAGAGTGATAATCAACTTTATTCGATCCCACTCGATTCTAGTTCGTCTCCATTTTCGTTCGTTATTCCTGATCAATTAACGCTTACGTTTTCGTACGAAGGAGAGTAGTTCGCGATAATGGGGACGGTGCTCTGAGATGGATTTAAAGGGATGGAATAAAAAGGGGAAAGTTGAATATTTTTCTCTTTAATTTACGTATCATTGAATATCAATTTTCTGATTAAAATCCTATCGGATCAGAAATATTTATTTTTTTATTCATTTGCAATGACATCGTACACGGATATATTACAAAGATATATTTATATGAATTTTACAAGATAGATAACATCGTTGACTTTTTTTTATATAATAATATACAAAATCTTTTTTTTATATAATATATATATATATATGTATATATTAATAATGTATGTTAATAATGTTAAATATTATAGACAGTAGAGTCAAAAAAAATGTTTCAGACGAAAGATTTTTTTTTTTCTTTCGGTTTCTTTTTTTTTTTTTTTTGCGAGATGTATGATATCGTTACAGAACTTATAGATTTCCATATGAATAAAAATATAATAATGATAATAATAATAATAATAATTTTTGTTTCAATTTTGTTTCTTTATCTTTTTCTTTTCTTTTTTCGAGGTTGATTTAGATATATAAATATAAAAAAAATTCATCATTTATATATATATATATATATAAAGAAAAAAATCTCATTAAACTTTTTCATTTTAGTTTCAAGATCGAACGAAGACATCCTTATAAGTGGAGGTTTTTTTTTAAAACGATAAAAATCATTTCTTTCATTTCTTTCATTATCTCCCCCCCCCCTTTTTTTTATCAATTCTCTTATCTCCATCTTTTTTTTCTTTTTCTCTTTTTCTTTCGTCTATTTCTTCTTATCGCTTACTATAACTACTTATTTAATCTCTCTCTCTCTCTCTCTCTCTCTCTCTCTCTCTCTCTCTCTCTATTTTTTTGTTCTTTTTAACCTCCCTTTTTTTGTCCACCCCCTTCTCTATAGATTTCGTCTCGTTCACTTGGAAACACGTAAAACTCATTTATCGCGACACCGTAGAAATAATGAATAGCGTATCGAGAAGTTAAACCGATTAGACCTCAAATTTCATCGGGTTTATATGTATCTTAGGGATGGATAATGTCAGTGTGCCTTGCGAGGACGAACCTGGCGAGAATTCGATAAATTCCTTAACTTGCGGTATGGAGATAGGGAGGAGGGTTTCTCCATTGAAATTTGTCGCGAGCCTTCGTCGCGAGCCATCGCAATCAACGATTTGCGTGATGGTTTGAACAATCATGTAGAAGTCGGGTTCGATTGAATTAACTTATATTATATCTATGCATGCATGTATATACATACATAATTATGTATGTACATACTTAATATATATGTATATATATATATATATATATATATGTACATATGTGCGTATATATTTAAATATTCATAGGTGTATGTATGTAATGATAATGTATGTATGTATGTATGGAATGTATATATGTATATGTGTATGTGTGTGTAATATATGTAATGAATGTATGATATATGTAATATACGTAATGTATATATATATATATATATATATATATATAATGCATGTATGATGTATGGAATGTACGTATATATCTTGTAAATGATGAAGGGCTTAAATATCGATTATTAGAAACCTGTTAACTTTCAGGTTAGTCATCTTAAATTCGTTTTACTCGATGATTCAGAAGATTATCGTTAATGAATTTTTATTAACTTAAAATATCATATAACGTACTGGAAGATTTAATGTTAACGCTAGTAACGATATCTTGATAAATACCGTATAAACTTGAAAATTTTTGCTTGGCAGTCCTTCGGGACAGTCGACGTAAAAACCGTTTCCGAGCAACGTAGAGATCGTCCATCTTACGAAGGAATTACTGTCTCGAATCCGATTTCATAGTATACGCGAAATCCTTGATTTATTTCTTCGTCCTCCTAAATCCAAATTTTAATTCCATTTTTATTTTTTTCCTGTTATCTCTCCGTCTCTCTTTCTCTGTCTAAATAATTCTGCGTTTGTATGTATCTGGATTGCGTGCATGTCCATGTGAATGTACGTCAAGGCACGAAATTTTTTTTTGTATTATTATTATTATTATTATTTATTTGTTTGTTTGTTTGTTTGTTTGTTTGTTTTGTTTGTTTCATTTATTTTATTTTCTTTTATTTTATTTATTCCCAGAATATTTCCATATATTTCGTTCCTGAATATTTCATTTGTCTCGAATGAAAATTCATTAGCTCGTACGTTTTATCATCAAATTCAGTCGATGAAAATATCTGTGTATTTTGTTTGATGGTATACTGTGGAAAAAATAGAAGAGAAAATCGATTGTTTTAGGTAGAACTTGTAGTTGATTTATATTCCTCGTATTTGTTTCATTAAATGTAGTAATTACAATAATAATTATACGATTGCGTTTCTAATCCTATAATTAATTATAGTTCGATTGAATTGCTTTTTTTTTTTTTTTTTTTTTTTTTTTTTTTTTTTTTTTTTTTTTTTTTTTTTTTTTTTTTTTTTTTTTTTTTTTTTTTTTGAAGACATTCCTATTTCTAAAACTTGCCATTTTTATCTCAATATTAAAAATTATTTCTTACCCTACAACATATATGACTACATGTCTATATATCTTTTTAAAAATGATCGATCATTGCAATATTATCATTTTAATTCCATAAATTATATTTATATATAGAAAATTATAATGTATTATATTTATATCTAAAAAAAATCATATATATATATATATAATATTTCAAAGAATAATAATTTTATAATAATTTTAATTCAATCTTCGTTTTGATAATTACGATTTTTCAATTTCTATATATTTATCTATATATTTTTAGGGAGATTGATATATTACAATAATAAATCTGTATATACATATACATACATACATACATACGTACATACATACATACATATATATACACATTCCTTTATCTCTTTTTGTCTCTCTCTCTCTCTCTCTCTCTTTACTTGTTTGCACGTTGCACATTCTCTCGATATTCTCGCTCGTTAACGAGTTATAACGGAATACGCGTGAAAAGTCGCTAATTGAATTGTCACCCTAATTACATTTATTAATTACGTAAAGAAGATAAGATAGGGGCTGTAATTTCTTGGAATCTGTTTGATAGCATTCTGAGATTTGTATCTCTTAGATGACATTTTGTTATACGTATAACGTTAAATAAGTAACTATCTAGAACGTAGAATACTACTATCGCGGTGTCTTTCTATCGCATAGATATTTCGAACTTGTAAAATACTTCGTATTCTATTTTGTATACGAACTTGATATAAGTCTAATACATAGACGTTGCATTGAGAAAGTTTACAATTCAGGAGGGAGATAAAAACTATGGCTGGGTTGAGCTCGATCGTTATTTACATATCTTTCCCATGCTTTATCCCGATAATATTACAAAACACTGTAAATAATCTCTTTTGACGTACATAGAGTTTCGATTTATAAGCGAACCAACGATTTATAAACGAAAAATATAGGGTGAGGTTGTAAAAAAAGAAACATAAAAAAGACCATATGTATCTGACTATTTATTTATTATTAATCGTTTATTTATTTATTTATTTATTTATCTTTTTTTTTTCTTTTTTTTTTCGCCCTACCGAACATTTTTCAAATTCATCGAAAATTTATCGTTACTATATATGACTATGTATAGCTATCTATTTCATATATATATATATATATATATATATATATATATATATATAACTATGATTGAATTAGTAAACTAGTAAATTATATATAACTATGATTAAACTATATGTGATAGGAAATGTTTGCAACTGTTACAACATTGTTCTTATCGATCATTTCTTCTTCTTCTTCTTCTTCTTCTTTTTTGTTTTTCTTTTCTTCCTTTTTCTTTCTTTCTTTTTTCTTTTTTTTTTTTTTTTTATCGGCGATCGAATCTCGAGATACAAGCAGGAGAATGGATTATCCCTACCACGTTCTTTTTCGTCCTGGCTTGCCTCGTACACTTTACTCGATATTGATGTAGGTCAGCATTCATTCATATATATGTATACATATCATCTATACAATAGTATCAAGTTTTAACAGAACCAGTTCGAGAGTGTATATATATATATATATATATATATATATTATTATATATATATTATATATATATATATATATATATATATATATAAACTTGTGTAGTGTATGTGTGAATCTCATTCATATAAGTTAAAATATACAAATATCATTTTAATAACAAAAAAAAAGAGAATAATAATAAAAAATGATAATAATGATAATGACGATAATAATAATAATACAAAAAAATAATAATATCTCGACCATTCTTCATTATCTTACACACACACACGAACACACATATACATACTAAGGCACAGAGTAAATTAATCTCACCGTAGATTACTTTGATCGAATTTATAACTTCGATCGATCGATCGATCGATCGATCGATCTCGAACGATAATCGTTAATAACTTTTCACTCGACGAATCAATGAAATATTTTTAACTGTCGATTACAAAGATATATAATCAGTACTTACATAGAAAGAAATACTTTTTTTATAAATATACGTAAGGTAGTATTGTAGCAGACTTTGAGGAGATTACTATAAGATAAAACTCGTTTGTCATTAGCTTAGAGGTTTAGCTATAGAGAATAAGGATAATACTTAGTGAAATTGCTGAAGGACTCGGGTGAAAGGAAAATCCCTTTGTCGAGAGACGTCACTGTATAAAATGTAATTTTCCTTGTTGCAACGTTCTATTTCTCTCTCTCTCTCTCTCTCTCTCTCTCTCTCTCTCTCTCTCTCTCTCTTTCCTTTTTCTTTCTCTCTCTTTTCTTTAAGGTACTTTGAAAGAAGAGAGAGAGAGTGAGAGAGAGAGAGAGAGAGAGAGAGAGAGAGAGAGAGAGAGAATGAAAATGACAGAGTTCTCTCATACTCTTAGTTCGACCTTTTCATTTATATATATATATATATCTGTATGTATGTATGTATATATATAAATACATATGTATATATAAATAAATATATATATATATGTATTTATATATAGTACATATATTTATTTATACATATTTATTTCTATACATTATTATATTACAATAAACAACAACTTAATTACTCACGACAATAATAAATAAATCGTATTTCAATATCTATAGAGAGAGAGAGAGAGAGAGAGAGAGAGAGAGAGAGAGAAAGAAAGAGAAATAAAATATTTCATTGGTTGTAAATTGAAATAAAAAACATAATAAGCATTTTCCAATTCATGTTTTATGTTTTATGAACTCTTAATTTTGTTATCGATCATTTCAATCATAAGAATATGCCTATAAAGTTTAGCTGGAGTCTCTCGTTTAACAAAGTGTAGATAAACACATACACATTTATACATATCTATTATATATATATGTACATTCGAAAATAACTTTAAAAAGCTATTGTCGTTCGTCGAGTAAGAAAGCATCTTTTTATAAGATAAACGAATCGTGTTTTATCGATAAATGTATATCGTCTGGTATTAATCATTACTTCCCACTACGTACGTTACTTTTTACCAACGACCAGAGCAAAGAAGAGAAAAAAAAATAAAAATAAAAATAAAAAAAAAAAGAAAGAAGAAAAGAAAAATGGAAAATAGAAAAAAAAGGAAAAGGGAAAAAACGTAGGAGATAAGTAAATTATAAGTGAAAAGGGCGGCCATCGTTGTTCCCTTTCCTATTCGTTCTACTCGATAAAAATTCAACGTAACATGATGTCGTTGAGAGCTTTGCCATCGGTGTCCCATCGATATAAACTTTTATATTCTTTTCGTTCGGTATCGGTCAATTTTATTTCAGTTTACTATTACAAATCGACAAATACATATAAAAACATACACTCACAACGTTTTCACGCACGTATGTACGCATATACGAAATATGAGTAAATCGGTATTTTCCGGTAATATCGAGTGAACGAGGAAACTTTTGAAGATTTGGCATTCGCGATTCATTTATTACTAAAAAACGAAGAAAAAAGAAACGAAGAGAGAGATACAGAGAGAGGGAGAGAGAGAGAGTCGATGAAAAGAGCGAAAGAAAAAAATAGTTTGGCAAGCTTTTTAACGAGTCTACAACGATCTTTTCTTTTTTTTTTT
>NC_057706.1:2131791-2140971 GCF_014466175.1 Vespula pensylvanica | reverse complement strand
TTTTTTTGTTGATTCGAATATGATCGAGTTTCGTTAAAAAGAGAAAATTATTACGGTTATTTTGATCGAGAGCAAATAAGTGAATAAATGTAACATATAATATCTCTATATAACATATATAACATATATAATGTTGATTCGAATATGATCGTTTCGTTAAAAAAAAAAAAAAAAAAAAAAAGAAAAAAAAATCATTATGACCATTTTGATCGAGAGCAAATAAGTGAATAAATGTTACATATAATATCCATTTGTAAAGTGATAAATATTTGATAACAAATCGTAAGTATGATGAAAAATATCAACCATATTTCATACATACATACATACATACATATACATATACATACATACATATATATATATATATATATTCGTATATATACCTTGCTACGTTCAAGTTAAATTCATTGAAAAATTATGCGAATAACCAAAGCGCAACGCGTGTCCTATAAGGAACACTCATCTCTCATTTCTTTTACTCCCGTCATGGGGGATGAATTATGCAGAAAATTTTGATGCAAATAGGTGCAAGAAAACGGTACATTGGTAGGTCGACTACTGTTAGTGAAGGGCCCGGTAGTCCTTCATCCATCTATGTATATGTATTTTGCATTTTGTCGCGCTCATTTAACGATGCCACTGACCGAGTAACGAGCAGGACATAATAAAGCGAGACGTTGAACGACGACGATGACTTTGCCGCCATCTTGACAAAAGTATGGGTTTGTTACACGTTAGGAAAACAAAATTTTCTACCTCGTTACGCTTATCCTACCGATTAACGTCATCAATATTCTTTTCCCTTCTTCTTCTTTCTTCTTTTTTCTCTTTAATCTTTTTTTTTTCTTCCTCTTTTTTTTTCTAATCGCAAAGGAAAAAAAAAAAAAAAGAAATAAAGCCGTGATATTGTTTCAGGCAAAATTCCTTTTGCTTCTTTTTCTCTTATTTCTTTCTTTTTTTGTTCTCCGTTTTTTTTTTCTCTCTCTCTCTCTCTTCTTTTTCTTCTTCTTTTTTAATCTCGTCAAATTTCAGTTTACGTCCTACTATGATATTTTACGAGTGGAAATGAGAAAAGGATTTTTTTTTTTTTTTCTTAAGTATCTGACCCATTCAAACGGGAACGAAAATAGATTCATCGTATTAATAATGAGAATCAAATCAGCTTTAATTTTTGTTCATTACTTTTTAAATAAACATTAATTTACAAGTATAAACACTATTGAAGCATAAACATTAGTTTTCAATTTTATATAAATTTTAATTAATTTAATTTTAAGTTCATAAAAATAAAACTAACATAAATTTAAAATTATAAATATTGCAAAACGTTCACGAAACTTTTTCTTTTTCTTTTTCTTTTCTTTTTTTCTTTTTTTTTTCTTTTTCTCATCTCTACAATCATAAAAAATATTGATACAATTCAGCAAAAAGAAAAAAGAAAAAGAAAGCAGAAAGACAAAGAAAAGGAAAAACCATTGAGAACACCCTGTATATAAACCATCTCATCTTTTCGAGTATTTTGGAGAATTATGGAAGAATTTAACGTATACACAAATAAACCAATTAGAAAGGGTCGCTATCGATCCTATTAGACAATAACCTTTAGAACTGATCCACCAATTTGTACCATCATCTTTCTCACCCTTTCACCCCTGACCACCCTTATATCAATCGATCTAATTCGAGCTTTAGCTCATTAATGTGGTTATCTATGAATTTCGTAAATGATAGAACATTGTGTCTCTTCTAATTCGTGGATAACAAACTTGAAATAGATAGGTACATAGATAGATAGATAGATAGATAGATAGATAGATAGATAGATAGATAGATAGATGGATGGATAGAGAAAGAGATATATAACTTATTGTTTACAAATTATATTAATTAATATAAGTTTTTCTTGGAGAGAAACGTATAGAATAAAAAAGATGAAGATTAATGAGACACAGAGTTTTGAGATGTGTTCTGAAAGCTTCGTTCGTGGAATTAAAGGAGAATATAAAAGAAAGAAAGAAAGAAAGAAAGAAAGAAAGAAAGAAGGAAGAAAAAAAGATGAAAGAAGAAGAAGAAAAAAGAAATAAAATAAAATAAAATAAAATAAAATAAATAAAAAAAAGTGCTGCGAAAAGCGGAGAACGCGTTTTCAAAAGTCGAGCTTCTTTTCGTTGCAACGAATGTCAGTGGCAAAGGGCTTAAAAGAGCGTCCGCATTTTCACGAGGAAGAATCTGACGCATGCTACGTCACATGTGATTTTTCATGCCTTTTATAGCAACTTTAACATAGGTATATATGTATACATTATATACGTAGATATATAAATAGATACATAGATGTATATTATCGAATATTATCTCGCGTGTAGTATATCTCTCGTACCTGACTTGGCTTTTATATATATATATATATATATATATATGTGTGTGTGTGTATAGATACGTTTGTATACTTGTTCGATTCTTACACACACACACACACACATACACACATACATGTATATATATTTTTTTTATCTCGAATATTAACAAATCGTTCGTACGACCAAATGATCTTAATAAAAAAAATCTTGGATTCATTTTTAACAAAGTGTATTACCGTAGGATTGATTTTCTTATTTGAAATAATCATATTAAAAGAATTGTTTGTAAATCGATTAAATATATATATATATATGTGTGTGTGTGTGTATGTGTCATTATTGTTACAAAAAGATTTTGCATTTGCGAATATTAAGCCGTACACCGGATAGATAACGTTTAGTAGAAAAAGACATGCAATAACATGTTACTAACCTACATTAAATGCTTAATGTGACCTCCTTCATTATCAACTCAAAAATGCAAATCCGCTGTTAAGCGTTATCTCTATTGCTTAACGTTTGTAAATCAAACACTTTTTTTTTATTTTATATATATTTCTATATACAATGATACAACTTTGTCAGCTGATTCATATCGCGGTTATTAACATCCAATTAACAAATCGAATTTCGTAAAAATACGAAATCTTTGAGAAACGAATGGATCGTCTATTTCGATTATTATTAACTAACGAATTACGAATAATCGCGTTTATCGTCTGTCAAATAATGATCGATCGATAGAATTTTTTCTTTTATATTTATATACGTCTTTAAAAAGAAGTAAAAAAGAATAGAAGAAAATTAAAAAAAAAAAAAGAGAGAGAGAGAGAGAGATAAAAAAAAAATAATAATAATAATAACAACAACAATGATTGACACATCACGTAATAATTATATATAATTCTTATAACATAGTTACGTACTTATTTACTTAGATCTTACAAAATAATTCCTCTACATTTTCTCTTACATCCATCCTTGTTCATTAAATCATAGTTCCGCAAAATTTTCACTAATCAACAACTCGTACTACAGAAGAGAACCACGATTGAACGTTACACTTCTTAGACCCCTTACAATCCTCTCTTTCTTCATCCCCCTACTCTAATTCTCTTAACTAGACTTACTACCAGTAGTGAGAAGTGGAAAACACAATGTTCGCATCGTACAGACGCGAAGCACTTAGGACTCTTCACTTCAATCTTAGCGCGAACGTGAAAGTTGGATTAATTGTTTCAGAAGTCTCTATACTACGTACAATAATTTGTTCCTCTGTCTTTCTCTATCTAATATATCTAACTATCTATCTATCTATCTATCTATCTATGTATCTATCTCTTTATTTCTTTCTCTATCTATCTATCTGTTTAAATGTGTATGTGTAGATATGTTTGTCTATGATATTCGCTTTTCTGTAACTCTTTCTCTCTCTCTCTCTCTCTCTCTTTCTATTCCTCCCCCTCTCCTCCACCCCCTCCTCGATCTCTTCTCTATAGAACACGAATAAAATGACGAGCTTCATGCGCACAATTGCGTCAGTCATGTGGAACGTGGTTATAAAGTCTGTATTTCGACGATGAAAGCTTTTCAAATGGATATTTCTGACACGTTAATACACACACATGAATACACAGGTACATATATATATATATATATTGTATATGATATACGTGATAATATCCATGCAATTGGATCTATATATTTCGATGTCTCTAGAAAGTTAACTACTTTAACAAAAATAAAAAAAAAATAAAAAAAAAAAGAAAAGAAAAGAAACTTTGCTTTTCGTATAATATAATCGTTCGAAGGGTATAACGTAAAATATATTTTGTTTTTTCAATTTTTCTTCTGCTTTTCTTTTTCTATTATCACTAGCGATTCTCAATACCAGAATATTATATTATATAATGTAGTTCGATTTTTTAAACGAGATACACATTTTTATTTCCTTATTTTCTTTTCCTTTCTGATCTTCTTTTACGTCATATATATATATATATATATATATATATATATATATATATATATATATTATCGAATATATAGATATAATATTGAGTAAAAAAATCTTTCGTACATTCACACATTAATCTACATACGTAGCATTTATACATATACACATATAACATATATTTAATATTTTATATAAAAGATTAACATTTTGATGTAACTTTATCGTCAAACAAAATCGTTCAAAATCGACATCGTATTAATTTGGAAAAGTCGATCGAAATTATCTGACTATTTTAGATTCTAAATACATACTTATAGCTGAATATGTAAGTAACTATCTATGTATATATATATATATGTAAGTGAACGTAAGTAGTTACGTATCTATGCATCTATGTACGTGTACGTAAGTAGTTACATATCTATATATATATATATATATATATATATATATATATATATATAGATATGTGTATATGTTACGGTTATTAATTATTATTAGTTAAACCGACGAAGAGCTTTGCGTAAGGATGAGGTGTTCGTTGTATCTAACGAGGAAGGAGGATGGTTTATGCGTGCCATTAGAGGACGCAGAGGGAAGAACTAACGAGCACGATTAACGTTACTCTCCCTCTCTCTCTCTCTCTCTCTCTCTCTCTCTCTCTCTCTCTATCTATCTCTCTCTCTCTCTATCTCTCTCTCTATCTCTCCTTTTTCCTTCCTTCCTTGCTTCCTTACTGAAGGTATCTAATTTAAGCATCCTTTTACCTCCTTTTACCATTTTCCTTTCGTACGTTTCTCTGTACAACGGTAATAATTTTTTTTTCTTTTCTTTTTTCTTTTTTCTTTTTATTTTTTTTTTCTCTTGGTTTCACTTTTTTCTACGAATTAGAAGAAAGTACTTTACGAATAAGAAACTCGTTGATCTATTTTTCACGAGCCAAACTAAAGGGTTATTTTACTTGGTGCTTTTATTTAGAACATATAATCGTATTTCTCGTTAAAAGAATCATCATCGTTATATTTATCATCTCGTTATTAAAACGTTAAACGTTTTAACGTTAAACGTTTCTTCGTTTATACGAGAAAAAAAAAGGAAGAATGTAATTGAAAAGAAGAACGCTCGCAATTCGACTCGTTATCGATCAGATTTCTGTCGTATATAAATCTTTTGTCGGTACAATCGAATTTTTAACTTGAACCTGACGTCGTTCGACCTGTCAAAATAATTTCGAACGAATTTACGACGCGAATTTCCTACGTCCTGGGAATATTTAAAAAGGGAGGTTTAGCAGTGACGCCATAAGAGGGTTGGCTGTTTGTCTATGGAGGGTGGCAAGAGGTCAGTATTTTAATTTAATGGCTGGATATTTATAATAAAATATATCAGTACGTATAATGTAACCCGTATAAAGCAACCCTTGAGACACAACCCTGACACTTAATTATGTATACTGACCATAAGTGTATCGCATATATTGCGTTCATTTATTCCGCGAACGTTAATTAATAAGAATGTATATCCCTTTTTTTTTTTTTTATTTCTTTTTTCTTTACTTTCTTTCTTTTATTTATTTATATACTTTTTTTTTTCTTCAATCTCTTTTTTTTCTCTTTTTTATACATACGAAAGAAGAAACGCGCAAAAATTCATTCGCAGTAGATTTAAAAATTGCGTTGGATCAACGCGTACTATGCCAGCAGCGATCTAAATTTTTAAAATGCGTTTTCGCTAAAAACATTTTAATTAAAAAGAATAAAAAAGGAAGAGAAAAAAGCACGCGTACGTATCTGAAAGAAAAGATAATTGTATCCAGGAAAATGAAAAAAAAAAAAAAAAAAAAAAAACAAAGAGAGAGAAAAGACAGAAAGAAAAAAAAAAAAAAAGAACGAAAGTTATATTTTTTGAAAAGAAAAAAAAGAAAAGAAAAACGAATGACAATCCTTCTAACACTTCCTGCGAATTAATTAATGTGCGTTATCGCAATTGCGTTAAAAAGAAAAAGTAAGTAAAGTGACGTGAACGAAATGTGTGTATTTAAAAAAAAAAAACAACAAAAAGAAAAAAAGAAAAATCTATGAATCGTATAAAAAATATCGCGTATCGAAAATTTCGTTGTCTCTTAATCCATTATATTATCGTCTTCTACGATGTCTCGTACTCGTATTTTACATTACGTAAATTACATATATACATATTACATATATAAACAAAACTATCGTCAAAATTTATACGATAAAGAAATCGCAAATTAAGCATAATTAATTTTTAACTATCTGTTTCGCCGATTCGATCGTTTTATCGATAAATACAACATTGATCCTGTTTATTGAATTATTCCAACAATCATAAAAAAGTTACGAGAGGGTGACAAAGGGATGTTAATCAAACTCGAATCGTTTGAACATTACGATTGATCGACACTTATTCAACAAAATGATCATTAAGATCGTTAAGATCAAACATACGTAATTTACGATTACATAAATTTGTGACATGTGTCAATTTATGACAGCTTGTAATAACGACGAGAGAACATAATCTCCATTACGATAAAACGAAAGATTCGAAATTATAAACGAACGGAATAATTATCGAAATTGATATCTCCGAATTGAAGCATTTACTAATTACTTAATAGTAAGATAATAAAGTATTTATTAGGTAATTACATTTTCGATTACCGTTTGAATCAGCAGATGAAAGC
This sequence comes from Vespula pensylvanica, assembly GCF_014466175.1. NCBI lineage: Eukaryota > Metazoa > Arthropoda > Insecta > Hymenoptera > Vespidae > Vespula > Vespula pensylvanica. The sequence goes on along the minus strand of NC_057706.1, from coordinate 2,133,944 downwards.
AATTATTATAATATCAAGATTATTAATGCTTCTTTTTTTTAATCGTAGTTAATATTTTTAATCAATAGTTTATATATATATATATATATTTTTTTTCTTTTTTATAGAGAGAGAGCAGATTGGTTCGTTTCGATCGATCGTTAACGAAAAGTAAAAAACTTCCATGATTTTTTTTTTTAATAATAACAATTTCAATTATCGTAACAATGATATTTTAACCCGTCTGTTTTCACTCGTTTAATTAGCTTGAGAGAACAAGAATCATTGAGTACTTACGCACATAAGTATTTAATTACTTACAATCGTCTGTCTCTTCAATCCTTTCGGAGTGTTTATTTACATAGTTACAGTTATTAGTGTACATATATACTTAGTTATTTACCTAACCGCAAGATATTTCTATTTGCACGTTTGTATATACACGCACAAGTCGGTAAATTAATCAACATGGAATCAATTAATCTGCTAATTAATCGAATACCTAAACGTCTATACTTACTTCCTTCTTTCGTTATTCTTATACGATACTTCGTAATAGTACGCTATGTTTTGCACTTTATTTAAAAAAAAAAAAAAAAAAAAAAGAAAAAAGAAAAAAGAAAAAACGAACGAACAAACAAAGAAAGAAATAAAATAAAAATCAATGATGGAATCAAAAAAAAAAATAAATTAATTAATAAATAAAAAAGGAAAGAAAGGAGGGGAAAAAAGCGAAACAAAAAAAAAGGAAAAACGAAAACAAAAACGACCAGCACCATTTTTGAAGGATAACTATAATCTCGTGTGTCATATTGGGAAAAGGACAAAGAGAGAGAGAGAAAGAGAGATCCCATTTCTCAATAATCGTCTGACAACAACACACTTCGAGAAAAAGCTTGTCGTACGGTATCCAAAGAAAAGCTCATCCTAGATATTCTTTCATATATATGTATATACATATATATATATATATATATATAAAAGAGAAAGAGAGAGAACGTAGAAAATTTCTTCTATTGTACGAACTCACTATCTTCATTTCTATGTACTCCGAGTTCACACTACGTGTACGGAATGAAAACGTTTCTTCTGCGGTAAGAAGAGTACCATAAGATTCTCGCGAAAATGTTTCATAGAAAGCTTCCTTACAATTTCCTTTCTTTCTTTCTTTTTTTTTTTTTTTTTTTTTTTTCTTATTCGTCCAAAGAACGAGCTCGTTATTAACACCATCGAAAGACTGTATAGATGATTTAGACGATGGTGTAGATATTAAAAGCGTTACTCGTTTCCAAGTTTTATAGCTTTATTCGCTTTCTATACGCGAACGTCAATCGCAATAATTTATTTAAAGAAATCCGTAGTATATTATGTCGAAATGTTTATTTTTTTTTTCTTTTTTTTTTTTTTTTTTTAAAGGAATAGGATTGTTTGTTCTTTTTTTGAAAAAATAAGAAAAAGCAAGAAACGTTGCGATTGCCAATGCAATAATATTTCAAAAACGTCTTCCGCTTTCATTCTTCTTTTTATTTATTTTTTTTTTTCGAAATATTAGAATTGTTTTTTTTTCTTTTTTTTTTTTTTTTTTTTTAACTACCTTATATAGTTTTCATAGATTTAATTTGTCTTCGAAAGTATTCGTACGTTGGAATCGTAAAAAAAAAAAAGAAAAAAGAAAAAAAAATGTTTTGTTTAAACTTATCCAATGTTTTAACATTTTTTTCTCGAAGAACGAAAGCAATCAAACGAGTTTCACATACGTCGTTGTCGTTGTCACTGTCATCCTTCTTATTTTTCTTTATTATATAAATTTTTAATATCTATCATATAACGATAAATCATTAGTTTCCCATCGCTCATCCCACGCGTTCATTATTAGTTTTCGCAGTTGCGTTTCTAATTATTTATTATTATAACAGCTGTCATTTAGTATCGTTGATCGATTTATCGAATGAAAAGGTAAAACATAAAGGTCATTGCGCTGTCATCATTATCGTCGATGTATGTATTTCTCGTTGCATTGTTACGAATTCCATTTAATCGAGGTTTTCACTAGCAGGATTGTTATTATTATCATTGGTGGTTACAACCAACGACAGTAGCTATCACCATGAATGATTTTCGAGCTCTCTATCTCTATCTCTATCTCTCTCTCTCTTTCTCTCTCTCTCTCTCTC
>NC_057706.1:2115591-2131781 GCF_014466175.1 Vespula pensylvanica | reverse complement strand
TCTCTCTCTCTCTCTCTCTCTCTCTGTCTCTCTTTTTGTACCTTTCATCGACAATCTCCTATCTAAAACGTTAAACGTTGTTTCACCCCTCGACGTTCGTATATCTCGCGTCATTCTATTTTATTTTTCATACTCTTCGACTGTATTATACGAATCGAGCACTCCAACATTGCTTGAATATAATTTTATTTTATTTTATTTTATTTTATTTTTTTTTTATTTATTTTTTATTTTTTTTTATTTTATTTTATTTTATTTTATTTTATTTTATTTCTTTTTTATTTTATTTTATTTCAGTTTTCTTTTCTTCTCGCGATCGATATGAAAGAAAATTTCCGACGTTATTTCTTTTTATTATTATTTATTATAATTATGTCTTTCTTTCTTTCTTTCTTTCTTTCTTTTTTTTTTTTTTTTTCTTTATTCTCTTTCTTCTCTTTTTTCTTTCTCTCGAGGAGGGTGTAATCTCGTAGAATTGGATATGTCGTCGAATATAAGAAAGAAATTTGTTGAAAAATGTTCGTCGAAACGAACAAAAAAAAAGAAGATATATTAAAACTCTCTTCTCTTTTTTCCTTTCTTTCTTTCTTATTATTACGCTTTAATTGCTATATTTCATTTTTACATTTTTCTAATTACTACATTTTTAATTTGACCCTATTATATAATCTTTTTAACAATATCATACATTCATTTTAAAATTGTTCCACGTATATTACGCGAATAACACGAAGATAATTAATACATAGATAAGTATTAACCTACTTTATACGTATAACTCGTTAATTCTTTTTTTATATTTACTGCACGTTCTGTTGTTCGTTCGATCGTTCGATGATTATACTTATTTTTTATCTTCATACACTTTTTTCTACCTTCTTTCTTTTCCCTTTTCTTTTCTTTTATTTTATTTTATTTTTTCTTTTTTTTTTTTTTTTTTATTTTTAAACCCGTAACACTTTCGAAAGAAGTCACACAATTACAAAACTTCAATAAGAATATTTCTCGAAATCTCTTGCAGTTAAAATCGGTCTACAAGGATATCGAAATATCTTCTATGCAGTTCGAAGTAGCAGTTTTTAGGAAAAAGCAAATTCTTGAGTTTTCGCGGAAGGAGAATGCCATACGTGAAAAATATTGGTATAGTGTGTTATTTGCATATTTATCGATCTGCTAGAGAATGCATATATACATATATACATACATACATACATACATACATATATATATATATATACATATATACCTATATGTATACATACATACATACATACATACATATATATATACATACATACATACGTATAAACATATATATGTACATACATAAGATAGGGATCTCATCGTGGTGGCAGCAACAGCATTGGTCGAGTAGAATTTGCGGGGGTGAAGGGTTGTGTTTTAGAAAAGAGAACCTAGCAGCGTCTCACCGTCTGTTTCGTATAGTTTATACGGCGCCAGAGAGCGAATTGGATGATAAGAAGGCAATTTTGAATCGAGCACCCTCCTGGTTTTAATGACCACCTAGTAAAACGCGAACCCTTGGCTAGGAAGGAAACGAAGGGTAGGGATGTAAAGGGGAAAACAGGAAGCTCGCGTGACGATTCAAAGAGTTCTTTTCTCTCTCTCTCTCTCTATATATATATACATATACCTCTCTCTCTTTTTTTCTTTCTCTGTTCTTCCTTCTCTTTTCTTTCTTTCTTTTTTTTTCTTTTCTTTTTTGATCCCTTTCACGGTATGAGTCCGAAAGAAGTTCTTTTTTTCTCTTTTTCTTTTTATTTTTTTCTTTTTTTTTTTTTTTCTTTTTCTTTTGCGAATCGGCGGGCTTTCTCCCCTACTTCATCGGTCTTTAAGCTTAAAAAAGAAGAGAGAGAGAGAGAGAGAGAGAGAGAGAGAGAGGGGAAGGGAAGAAATAAGAAAAAAAAAGTTACATTTGCAGGTTTGTAAAGCAAATCTAAAAGAATTATTTTTCCATTTAATTTATTGCAACACACATACACATACATATATATATATATATATACATACGTACAGAGCTCGCATATAAAAGGAAAAGGGGAGAGTATGAAGGTTCATTTGATAATTTCTACAGCGAAATAGCTTTACTATTAAATAATTAGCAGCGTCGACGTCGACGACGACGACGACGACGACGACGACGACGACGATGACCTCGGGGAAACCTTTCTTTCTTTCTTTCTTTTTCTTTTTCTTTTTTTTTTTCAGACTCTACAATACAACGAATTAGTTCTATAAAAAAAGATATGATCTTCGGTGTGACCTTTCGTTAGACGTTTTATAATTTTCTACTCCCTCTCTCTCTATCTCTCTTTTTCTACCCCCACCCCTTCCATTTTTATAATTCACATTATCTTCCTCCTACGACTTTTATCGTATTCTCAACCGAAATGAATTCGAAATTAAAAAGTTATAACATCGATTCAATTCGATTCGATTCGATTCGATTCGATCGATCGATCGTGTCTCACTTTAATTTTATTCGATCCGATCCGATCCTTCCTTCTTCTATTTTCTTCTGTATTTTCTATTTTTATTAATTTATTGATTAATTTATTCTTTTTTTTTTTTTTCGATTCCACTTCGAGATATCGATTTTAGCGTTAAGGATGAATACTTACTTACTTTATACTTTACGTTTGATATTCTTCCGCAGTAACGTTTTGTAAGTATTTAACTTTTTAATGAAAAAAAAAAAAAAAAAAAAAAAAAAAGATATGAAATAAATAGATAAAAAGTCGACCATTGCGATATCGTTCATAAAAGTATAATCATTCTCATGTTTGTCAAGTAATCGATTATTTACTTTGCGATAAAGATCGATCTAGGATCGTTTACAGAGTGATTTTTACAAATTCATCGATGTCTTCAATATGATTATAGTTTAATTAAGTAAAAGAGCTTAGATCATCGACTACTTTCGTACTGTTCGTGCATAAAACCCTTTTCTTACGACCACTGAGAAGATAAAGAAAAAAAAGAAAAAAAGAAAAAACGAATTAAGTTTAATCAGGTAGATTGAAATTTATTTTATTTTTCTTTTCTAGACAGAGATTATTCCAGTAGAAATTATTCTAATTTTTAAAGTAAAAATTTTAATTATTTCTCTTTCTTTTTCTCTCTTCCTTTTCACAGTTTTTTCTTTATTTTTTTTTTTTTTTAATTTTTTTTCTCATCTGACTATACTAAACGCAACTATGACTATGACGATTTTACTTTTAAAATATAAAAAGTAACAAAAACCTTTCTCAACTACGAAACAATTGTCCGAATTATTTTTAATGCCGTGTTATGAGAATTATTTCTATCGGAGGAAAAGAAAAAAAGAGAATAAGATACGTTTCTTTATTGGGGAAAAAAAGAAAAAAAAAAAAAAAAAAAAAAGAAAGAAAGAATAAAAACACACGTTGTATTTTTATCGTCTAGCGAATGTGCAGTTGTATTTTCTATCCTTTTTATTTCTTTTATTTTTTTTTAATCTACGTCTTCCATCGCGAATATTCTGTCGCACGGTTGATGCTTTATCATTGTAAGATAAGCCATAAAAAAAAGCGATGGAATATATTTTGTAGATTGTAACATGTCTAAAAAAAAAAAAAAAAAAAAAAAGAAAGAAAGAAAGAAAGAAAAAAAAGCAAGAAAAAGAGAAACAGATAAATAAAAACAACGTTATAAAAAGGAGAACCCATTCCCACGAGTGGGACATATTTATGATCACTTCAAATCGAACTTGACATTTTGAATTCTTTATATCTCTATATCTCTATATCTTTGAAATTCTCTAAATCTAACATGTATATATATATATATATATATATATATATATATATATATATATATAAGTTAATATAGAATAATAATTTTTTTCTTTCTAACAATAGCACCAAATTAATTAACAAGTTAATAATCATTCTCTTAATAACAAACATAATACAATAATAACATACATACATACGTATACGTACAAACATATACATATATATATATTTCTTTTCATTTACCTCTCTTTCATCTTCTTCCTTTATTTTTCATTCTAATTACATTTTTTTATAATATCTACATCCTGTTCGCTTCTGAATCAGATTATATGCTAATCGCGGTAAGAGAACGTTATTACTTTAAGAATTGAACGACCGATAGAAATTTCCACGCGCGCTTATACACACTCATCTCTTTTCCCACACACACACGTACACGTATACGTAGATTCTACTTTTATATGTCGTGATGGCGCCGGTGCACGCGATAGCTTCTACAATCCAAGCTAACAACGTTCCATCACGAGGTAGACGTAACGTAAACGTCGTAAACATCGATGGGGTAAGGATCAAAGCGATGCGTTCGAAAGAAAAATAAAAAAGAAAAAGAAAAAGAAAAAAAAAGGAAGAAAAAAATTCAAGACAACTTTCTCTCTCTCTCTCTCTCTCTCTCTCTTTCACTCTCTTTCTTTCTCTCTCTTTTTCTACTTTCTATCTTCACTTCTCCCTCCCCCATTTCTTCTTCTTCTTCTTCTTCCTTTTTTTTTCTTTTTCTTTTTCTTTTTCTTTTTTTTTTTTTTTTCTTTCGTTTATATAACTGGCAATGATTATACGAGCGTGAAATGTGCAATTAAAGTCAGCCGTCACTTAAACGACCATTTATTCCTCTCACATTATTATTCTCACTTACCACCATCACCATCATCACACCAACAGTAATGCTAACACCAATACCAACAACACCAACATCAACACCATAGGACTCTTGTCAGTTCTATTTAATACCGAAGTTGAACAAGAACGGAGCAAGCGACTACCTTTTTGAATAAGAAAAGGGAAAATGAGAAGAGGAAAAGAAAGAAAAATATGAAGGGTGTTGAGGGGGTGGGAAGGATAAAAATGAAAAGAGAAAAGAAAAGAAAGAGAAAGAGCCCGTCGCAATTTACTCGACTCTCTTTAGTCGTGTCCCTTTAGTCACGTTTTCTTTTCTCTTTCTTTCTTTTTTTTCCTATTTTTCTTTTTCTTTATATATATATATATATATATATATATATATATATATATGTTTGTGTGTGTTTGTATATATGTACGTACGTTTTCTTCCTTCTTTCTTTTTTTCTTTTTTATTTTTTTTTTTTTTTAATTTGTATATATATATATATTTTTTTTCATTTTTTCTATTTTTTTTTTCCATTCTTTTTTTCTATTTTTTTTTCTTTTTTTAATTTTTTCCATGAAAATTATCGTTCAATCACTATAGCAGATGGAAATAACGTAAGAAAATAATATACCGCTTAACATTACCCCTTTCTATATCGATCCAACTTTTCGATCGATCCTTTTTGCTATACACCATGATGTCTACGTGCGTAATGCGTATATATATATATATATATATATATATATATATATCCTTCTTGATGGTATAGTTTATTCCACAATTAATTATTCAATCTGGAAAAGGCCAACTTCTCTTTTATTACGGAAGATCTTACATGCTCGCATTGTTTTTCTGTTCGAACCAGCAATAGTCTCATTAAAATTTATCTAGGACATAAAACGAATCGATATTTAACCGTACTATTCCGATTATTTGATTGATGAACCAATCTTACGTTATTTTTGACGAATCTTTCGACGTAGTAATTACAACGATTTGAAATCTATTATTATATGTAATTATTTTATCGACATTTACTATTTGAATGAACAAATTAGAAAAACAAATTTATTTCTTCGTAAAAAGCGAATTGATATATACACAGTCTCGTGTGTGTGTGTGTGTGTGTGTGTGTGTGTGTGTGTGTGTGTGTGTGTGTGTGTGTGTGTGTGTGTGTGTGTGTGTGTGTGTGTGTGTGTGTGTGTGTGTGTACGTATGTATTGTGTGAGCGAGTGAGATGAAGAAAAAAAAATTAAAAAAAAAAAAAAAAGAGTGAGAATATTAAAAAAGAAAAGAAAAAGAAAAAAAAAATTGGCATCGCGAATAGCAAAGTTTGCGCAACTTAAGGAACTAGTCGAGTGGCATAGACTCTTTTAAGCTAGACTAAAAGAAAAAAAGAAAAGAGAGAAAGGAAAAGAAAGAGAGAGAGAGAGAGAGAGAGAGAGACTCATGTCAAAGGTCAGATGTTAAATGAGATTTAACAAGATTTTCACGATCCTACGGGATTTAATGTCGTGAATAAAAAGTGGTTCACTTTCGTTCGGTTGTTCGTTCGCAAAGAAACGAATTTAATTAGTGAGTTTAATTATTTTATTATAAGATTGTCACTGCGATACTAGGATACTCATAATTGATATAATAAATCGTATTATGCGAACTCTTTCATTTTTTTTTTTCTTTTTTTAATATAAATTATAAATGACGGAGGTGTCATGTTTTGAAGTAAATTTTATTTTGTATTTTTCTTTTGTATATAATTATCTATATATATATATATATATATATATATATATATATTTCCTTTTATATATATATATATATATATGTACGTATATATGTACGTATTTATTCACGTTCTGACATAGTTAGAAGTTATGCCAAGTTTTCGCGTATAAATCTGTTTGGCATTCGCAAACTACCGTCTACCGTTAACTACTCTTCGTAGTTCGTTGCGAATCAAATCGTCACGTTTTCTACGTGTAAATAAATACCTGGGAATAAATACCCGATGCCATGTATTCGTTATATATCATTCACAATCATCGAATAGATAAATATTCTATTATATATCGTTCGAATATCAATTTTGATTGAATGTCTTATCTTTCTTTCTTTTCTGTTTTTTTTTTTTTATGAGAATTAACGTCTTTCTGTCGTAAGAAAAAAAAAAAGGAAAAAGAAAAAGAAATTTATGAATCCATACATTAAATGCTTTCAACTTTTAAATGACACATCATTCGTTGTATATTTAAATACAGAATCGAGTTAATAAAGAATGAACGTATGTTCTTACACACACACACACACACACACACACACACACACACACATTATTTTTTTTTAACAAGTGATAATAGTTTGAAATTTTTCGTACAGTTAATAAAGACCGAACGTATCTACATATACATATATATACATATATATTTTTTAACAAGTGATAATAATAGTTTTCAATTTTATATATATATATATATATAATAATAATAATAAAAGTATAGAAAAGTATTATCGATTGTCAAACGCCGGTTGTACTTTAATATCGTTCATCCGAGACGGATGGACCAATATCAGCGATATATTCATCGATGAAATTTTCATTACGCTTATGACCCAACGCGGACTATGAAAGGAAGACATAAAATGAGTATGTGTGTTTGTCTGCTGTACACGTATGTACGTCTATATATATATATATATATATCTTTCTCTCTCTCTCTCTCTTTCTGTATACCTATATTTATGTACGTATGTACATATGTGTGTATATATGTATGCGTGAAAGAGAAAGAGATAGAAGAGAACGAGAAGTGGAATATTGGTAATAAAGAACCTTTCATAAAAGCCACGTGAATAATGTGGGATGAGAGAAAACGCGTAGGTATATAGATGACACTTTGCGTGAATGTGCATCTGTTGCGGTTCCGCATGACCATCAAATGTGATCCTATCTATATACATATTCGCGTGATTTTCCCGAACGGATACGATCGGAGGACTCGAGAGCTCGGCCGCACGCCAAACTTTAAGCTACTACTATTTAATTGAAACGTTATCAAAAACTCGTTTCCGTAATTCGTATGCGACGTTATCACTTTCTCACTCTCTTCTTTTTCTTCTTCTTCTTTTTATCTCTCACTATATATATATATATATATATATATATATATATGTATGTATGTATGTATGTATGTATGTGTGTTAATTTTTTTTCTTTTTTTTTGTTTTTCTCTTTCTCTTTTTCACAGTATCACGTTTAATGATCGATATCAAGTATACGTATATATATATATATATATATGTTTAATCAAATATGCGAAATATAATAGGTAATCATGAGAAATTAATCGGGAATATTGTTGATTGTGTGTATATGTATGTATGTATTTGTGTACGTGTTGGTTTTTCATTCGAAAGAGGTTTTACGGAGGAATTAGCTTAACTTCGCAAAACGTTGGTGGTAGAAGTGATGAGGGGATGAAGAGGGGTAGTGAGGGAGTATAGAGAAGGGTTAAACACGGGTTTCGTGTTTCCGCAAACCGCAAGACAAATACGTTGAATAATTACATTTCCGAATAGCGCTCGGTTAGCTCCACCAACATTTCTACGTTCGTATCGTCTTTGCTTACGAGATGATGTTCCATTTATAAATCTCGTTTCGTTGGTAAAAAGACGGACATAAGTACATGCTTATACCTATATGTATATGTATGTGTGTATGTGTGTATGTATGAGTGTGTGGGTACGACACAGGTTGTTTCAATAATAGATCGCCCATCTTATTTTAAAAGTACATTATATTCATTATTAAAGAATTAAAATAAAAAAAAAAAAAAAAAAAAAAAGAAAAAGAAAAAGAAAAACACATGCAGTTAATATTATAAACATTAATAATTCAACAATTCGCTTAACATTACGCTAATTCCCTGAAGGAAAGAGTAGATGGGTGATTCCCCTTTCGCCGTCCTCAAAAATCTTGAATATGCAAATAGAACTGAATTGGCATATCGTTTGAAAGGTCTTTTAATTCTCCTCGCGACGGTAGTATTTTGTTTAATTTGTAGTCAACTCCTTAGAGGGTTAAGCGAAATGTGAATAAATTTATGATAAAGGAACTGTATATATGGATAAGAAGAATTGATCTTGTTCTTGAAGTTTTTTGAAAAAAAAAAAAAAGAAAAAGAAATATTTTATAATAATGAACACTTTTCGTTTAAATATTATATATATAATAAAAAAAATATGTGTATATATATATATATATATATAAAATGATACACAACGAAAATATATATATATATATTTTTTGTTGCGTATTATTTTATATATACACATTTTTTTCGGTTTATATATATATATATATATATATATATATATATTACCTAGGTATATACTTACACACACACACATCTATATATATATATATATATACATGAATGTATATCGAAAATGTGAAAGACGCTTGAGAACGTGTTGTCCTCAGTCTTTTGTGTACTCTTGCATTTTCCCTCGATGTCAAAAGCAAAAGGAGAACTTAAGTACATACATGTTACGTACTATTCACCAATACGATGGTAACGGCTTAAACGACGTTAGAAACGGTTTGTTTGTTCGAGGAACAAACACGTGCAAACACGTGCACATCCTTTTTACAACCATCGCCGTCTTCTTTCCAAAGACTCATCAAATCTTCGGGAGGACCGAAAGAATCTCGACATAGGACATAGAACACGAACTTTTGAAAAACGCCGACTGGAAAAATCAAGTAAAGAGGAAAAGGTCTAGGGTTACGTTATAGTTTCTATTTATGTACTTTTTAAAAAGAAAGATAAAAGATCGCATTGTTTATATATAGATTTAAGTTAATACTTTATATCGTAAGTTTAAAAGTAACTCCGTTAAATTCAGCATTATCTCTAGCTCTCTCTCTTCTTTTGTGTGTATGTGTATATATATATATATATATATATATATATATATATATATATATATATGTGCTGTTTTCTTTTTTAGTGGTTTAAATCCATTTTGGTTGTAAACTGTTTAAGAATGCAAAGATAACGAAGAATTATAACTACTACAAACGTTAATATGATTTTCTTTTAAAAATGAAATTCTAGATCATGGAAATTAGATCAGTTTTAAAATATAATTTAGATAAGTTTAAAAAAAATATATAGATATATATGTGTGTGTATGTGTGTAGATATAAATATCTTATGAGATTTATAATATATTTTTTATTTATTTTTTATAAAAATATATATATATGTATTATAATAATATATCTTTATATATTACTATTAATATATATCACACAGAATTATAACCATTATCATACTTGATTTTTCCTTTCAATTATTCATAAATAATTTTATATTCAAAATTATAATCGTATATTATATATTATATATAATTGAAATTATATATAATATATATAATACATAATAATTATTTTTTATATTATATATAAATAATCTATTTTATACAAACACATCTTTTCTTTTATCCCCTCGCATAAAATATAATACATCTCGAGAAAATAGCTAAGTTTAGTAATAGGTCTCGAACTCATAAATCTATGAACGTCCTTTAAAGATTTTCTCCCTATATTTTCTTCTACTTGCATCTCCCTCTCTCTCTCTCCCTTCCTCTCTCTCTTTCTCTCTCCCTCCATCTCTATCACTTTTAAGAATAAGAGCATCGAGGCAGACGTAACAATAAGACACCCTCCATTGTTCGATGAAACCTTCGAAACTCATCTCTCGCGACCGACTTTCGGAAAAACTTTCCACCATCCAATGAGGACGATCGCACAATTACATATACATATTTACACACACATATTTACATACATAAACGTATGTATAATGTGTACGTGAAAAGCGTTATATATACTCAACGCGAATACGTGATACCGACTAGACACGTGACTTGTAAATATTTCGACGATGCAACGCTCACCCTCTTGTTACCCCATCCATTCACCCTCTTGTCTGTTTTAACCTCTCACTCTCACAACTATCTCCAACCCCTTCTCTCCTCTCCCAGACCCAATCCAAGCGGATACCATTCGTTTGAAAGATAAAGAAGAACGAAAATGTACTTCAACATTAACGTACTTACTTACGTTTGTCGTTTAATTCAAGAGGAGAATTTGTGCAAGTTTTTTTTTTTTCTTTTTATTTTATTTATTTATTTTTTTTTTATTTTTTTTTTTTTACTTTTTTTTTTCTTTTTTACTTTTTACTTTTTTCCCTTTTTCCAATCGATACGATCTTCGTATCTTTTAACGTCGAATACGTTCGTTTCTTTTAACACGACGAGAACAACATCATCTCTTTGCCGTTCTATTTTAAAATTCTGCTCTTCTCTCTTTCTATTTTTTTTTTTTTTTTCTTTTTTCCTTTCTCTTTTTCTTGTTCCTCTTCTTCTTCTTTCCCTTCTCCCAACCAACTAGATATTTTCTCTTTGATCATCACGATTCTCTTGAAAGGTGAACTGATAAGATACTTCGTTTTTTACTTTACCTATGAATATTTCTTACATATTCTGTTCGTATAAAGAATTATATATTTATATTACGTATTAGACATAGATACATACATACATAGATAGATATGTACATACATATGTATCATACATATATGCATACATCTCGATCGATGTTAGTATTAATATTCGAGCGTTAAATTACGATTTTAATTCGAAATTACTTATTTTAATTCGTTTTCTCTTTTTTTTTTTTATATTCTTTTTTTTTTTTTTAACTTCTCATCTGTTCATTTATTTTTTTCATTCTCTTTATTTTCCACTTTCTCTTTTTTCTCTTTCTTTTTTTTTCTTTTTTTTTTTATTTTACTTTCCCTATTATTCATTCTTCTTTTCATTCTTTTTATTTTCTTTTTTTTCCCTTCTTCCTTTACTTCCTTCCACATATTCCTTTTTTCTCTATTTCATTCGATTTATTTGATTCATTCATTGATCTATTTATTTTCGTCTCTTTCAAACAACGTTCAACCGAAAGAAACACGAGAGATTAATTAACGCCTCGTATATGTCCAACCGATTTAAATGTTTTTATCACCCGATATTCGAACATGAGGCGCAACGATTACGAGCTTTCGTTTTGACGTTTTAAGCGTTCCGGCTACGTGGTTTCGCGCAATTACTTTACAACCCAGTACCACCCACTTCAACCTCTACCTTCACTCTATCCCTATACTCTATCCCCCGATTGCCTGATCCCCCAATTTCTACTCGCAAAACTCGTTTCCATGGGTATAGATGTTAACGCCTTGCGGATCGAGCGTATGTAGAGAAGTATAGTATATATTTGAAAATCGCGGGTAGATTCGAAACATGGGGGGTTGACTGACTGTTAGGTACACGCCAACGTTGTAGGTAGTCATTTAACCAACGATCGATCAAGGATTCGTTCGACGTCATTCTATTTTACGTTCGATCGATCAACGTCGGCCGGTCACGTGACTATCCTTCCTACACCCCTCACCCTTTCACCATCCATTCCAAAAAGAAAAAAGATCGTTCCTACGTTATACCGTATAGCTTGTTTTTGTCAAAGAAATTATTCTGCGTCTTCTCTTTTTCTTTCTTTTCTTTTCTTTTCTTTTCTTTCTTTTCTTCTCTTTTTTCTTTTTCTCTTCTTTCCTTTTCTTTTTTTTCCCATTTTCTTCTTTTTTTTTTGTTCTTTTTTTTTTTTTTGATTAACGTTTTATCTTACGTTTTCTCTTAGAATAATCAATTTCGTTGTTCTATCGAGAAGTTTTCGCTCTGATTTATCTCATTTCTTCTTGGCTTTCTATTTTTTTTTTTTCTTTTTTTTCTTTTTTTTTAGCGTTCTTTTTGTATTTCGTAGGAAATCAATGATTTTAGGATCGTTATTAATAGGTTTGGTTTGTCTCGCGAGGATTCTATTGTATTATTGTTTCTTACTGTAGTTTGATGTTTTAATTAGAAAAAGAAATGTAATTATTAGATCAGTGAGATCAATGAAAACATATATATATATCTCAACGAAAATGAATAAGCATGTATAAGTTTTTATTATAGGGATAATAACTTATTATTACTTACATTAATCGTGGTTAATTATCAAACCTCGTCGATTATGTAAAGCGTATATTATATATACCATACATACCGTTAGTACAAGGCCAATTTATTTTTAATCATGTTAATTTTGTACAATGAAAGTGTAATATTTTTTTTTTTTTTTTTTTTGTTATATAACAAAAATTATCAGAATCTCTCTATACGACATAACCCTTATTAAACGAGTGTATTATATTCTCGTAGCTTTATAAACGAGTTGGAACTATCCAGTTAGGAAGAGAAAAATTAATTGCGCGTCAGGCTATAATTAATCCGTATAATCTGATTATTAAACTCTCGTGTCTTTTCTTCCGACTTACGGATAAAATGCGTTCCTCGTTATACGATAATGTGATTGAAACAAACGACGTTAATTTTTATCCTTTTTTTTTTTTCTCTCTTTACTTCTCTCTCTCTCTCTCTCTCTCTCTCTCTCTCTCTCTCTCTCTCTCTCTATCTCCCTCTGTCTCTCTCTCTCTCTCTCTCTCTCTCATTAACTGAAAGCTACGGTCAGATGGGAACGTTAATAAA
The DNA here is from genome assembly GCF_014466175.1 of Vespula pensylvanica. NCBI lineage: Eukaryota > Metazoa > Arthropoda > Insecta > Hymenoptera > Vespidae > Vespula > Vespula pensylvanica. The sequence continues at coordinate 2,118,479 of NC_057706.1, read as the reverse complement.
ATTATAAAATAATACAACACGATAGAACGATATTAATCTACGTATATAGTTTATACGTACTCACATATCTGTATACACACACACACACATATATATATATATATGTCTTACATGTACTTACATGTTATAAAATATATAACGCCGACGTATGTAAAAAGCCAACATCGTTTCCCGTTGCTTGGACGACATTAATAACGCGATTTAGTGAATTAAACGGATGAACAAAATCGAGGAAATTCACTGATGTAAAAGATGGGATAAAAGAGTGAGAGAGAGAGAGAGAGAGAGAGAGAGAGAGAGAGAGAGAGAGAGAGAGAGAGAGAGAAAGACAGACAGAAAGAGAGAAAATGGAAGCTAACAATTTCGTTGTGCGTTTTTATTCGTTAGACGATGACCTTTATTTGTCCAAAAAAAAAAAAAAAAAAAACAAAACCAGACATACACACAAACACACACATACACACAGAGGAAAGATCTCTATCCTGTTATAATAATCGTTACGTAGATTTTCACGGTGCATGGAAAAATCGATTGTTATCTCTTATTAAGTCCTACCTCCTCCTCCTACTCCTCCTCTTCCCCTTCTCTTCCTCCCTATAACCCCTATAACCCCGTGTAACGAGTCATCATCTGCCCATCATGCTTCATCTCTCTGTTTGCTTGTTACTGCAATGGAATATTTACGATCCAACGTCATAAAGTCGTGATTAATCGAAAGAAACGATTTTCGATACGTTTTCCAGGAGATTAATTCCTATAGCAATTTCTCTTCGTTTCATCAATGTCACGTTCGCGGTTAGAAACTACGATAGAACGATGATTCTCTCCTCTTGTTAACTATGTACATAGAGATCTTCTCTCTCTCTCTCTCTCTCTCTCTCTCTCTCTTTCTCTCTTTCTCTCTCTTTCTCTTGAATTTAGCTATTTTTCTTGATAATCTCGTGTCAACCGATAGAATCATTTAATCGAACAAATTTCTAAAGGGACAGTTAACAGTTTCTCCTTCGAGTAACTCTATCAAATGTGAAAACGTGTAAATCGAAAGAGAAAGAGAGAGAGAGAGAGAGAGAGAGAGAGAGAGAGAGAGAGAGAGAGAGAGAGAGAGAGAGAGATGAAAAGGGAAATTAGTTTCCTTAGTACGAAATAACATCGTGTTCGTAGGAAGGTTGAAAGCAAATAAAGCTAGAGGTTTTTGAGAAATTAGAATACTAAGCGTCTAGAACGGTATGCTTGTTAAAAGTCGTTTTTCCGTGGGAAACCAAGAAGGAGGACTTTGTTTTAGGATTTCAATGGGGTGAAACGAGCCAGAAACTCGTGAAAAGTCGAAAGCATGAGAATGAAGAGCGCTTGAACGAGGATAAAGGTGGAAAGAAAAAAATGAATGAAGAGAGAAAAATTGAGCAATTCCGTATGTACGTGTATATATCTATGTATGTATCTATGTATGTATGTTTGTATGTATATATATATATATATATATATATATATATATATATTTGTATTTGGATTTTCTTGGCACGTTGCCGCCTTTATCTACCAACGATAATTGGCTCCGTTGACCCCAGTTGATACTTTCTAAATAGAAGGCCATTTTAATGAGTAATAAAAGAGAAATGATATCTCGTCAGGTTCGATTATTCGATATATTCGACGTTCGATCGATTTCGAACGATAAATAAATGCGATTATTGTTTAGGACGATCTTCCATTCAAACAACAGGTTGTATCGTTTGTCTTATATCTTTCGATATCGTTAACGAAAATATTATTTTTCGTGGAATAAGTTTTAAATAATTTTTAAAGAGCTTTCCAATTTCGTTGTTGTACATATATTTTATTTCGTATCGTTATTTTTCGACGATTACATTTTCGATGCTCTCTTTAAAAGAAAAAAAAAAAAAAAAAAAAAAAGTTATTCTCTTTAACAAATTTTTTTAATCAATTCCAATTGAAAAACAATTGGATATCATCGTTTAAGCAATTTTATTCGAAGAACTATTAATAAGATATACATCGGTTGCATGGATCTTCGTTGGAAATTTGTATTTCTCATTAAAATGAAACTATTCGAATAAGTTTACTGTTTCTGTTTTACATATAATTTATTCTTACGAGTCCGTACGACGTACGATCAAAATATATTCATGGTAAAATATATTCAAGTTATAATATCATTCTACCGAGTGAAAGTTTAAAGTACGATCTAGTCGCGCAATCGAGATCCATCTTTTGTATTAACATTTTTCTTCTTTTTTTCTTTCTTTTTCTTTTCTTTTCTTTTTTTTTTTTTTTTTTTTTTTTTTGAAAATCTTTTTAAAAGAATTACTTCGAACAAAAAACTTTATCGCGCTTTCCTTTCGTCGGGATAATAGGTATTATCCTGTTCCTTTGAATTCTATTCGAAAAGAACGCTTTGTTGTTCGCTCCCTTTTCTTTTTTATTTTTTCTTTCTATTTTTTTTTTCTAATAAATCATTCCAATCACTTTGATCTATTCTTTTAAAATCAATCAGAATATACTTTCGATTATAAAGAATTATTTTTTCTTTTTCTTTCTTTCTTCTTCATTGAAAACTACATATGTAATATTAATTATAAATATAATATAAATATAAAAATTTATATATATACATACACGTTCGCCGCGTTGTAGAAATCGTTTAATTCACAAGAATTTAATTTTATCGATAAGAGAAATCGACGTTGAATTAAATATCGCGTTTGTCGAGAAAATTTGAGTTTTCGCATTGAAAAATTCGAACGTTTTTCGAAAAATGTTCGATTATCGCGAATAAACGAATTTTGTTTTCTGTTCTAAAAAATCGCTCCAATCGAAAAACTTAATGATAACTTTTTCATTTTCTTTTTTTTTTTTTTTTTTTTTTTTTT
>NC_057706.1:2081573-2115536 GCF_014466175.1 Vespula pensylvanica | reverse complement strand
AAAAAAAAAAAAAAAAGAAGAAAGGAAAGAAAAAAGATATAATTAATATATTACGATATAATTAACATTATTAGATTTATTAATGTGAGATATAATTGATATATTAATATTATAAATATATACTATTAATATATTACTTCCCCGAATAAAAAAAAAAAAAAAAAAAAAAAAGAAAAAGAACAAAACCTAAAGGAGAAAGGAAGAAAAAAATTATCCGAGCGAAAGCGACGGATCATTTAAGTTCGGTGAGAATCCTCGAGAGAAATCAGTTTCTTTTCTTCTTTACTTTTTTTATCTTCTATTTCGTCTTCGTCGAGGCGAGATATGATTTACTCGATCGTGCCGTGGGATTTTAACGAACGCTATGGTGATACTGGCTGCCATTGCAATCTAGTAGCGAGTTAACCCTGATTAGCCTTTATATTCGTGACAAGTGTACGCGAGCCGACCGGATGAATACGATTCCGCGAAATGACCTCTAAACCTTGTTTAACGCTTCATAATTCATTGGAAATCGTACTATCCAATTGCGTTACTTGAAACGTGTAAAAAAAAAAAGAGAGAGAGAATGCGTACGTACGTATAAGAAGAAAAAAAAGTAAAATAAAAAAGAAACAAATAATCAGAATAAAATCATTCCTCCAAATCGTTCTTTTTTTTTTTCGAATTCGTTTCGCGAACTTTTTTGCATAAAAAAGAAAACAATATATAAATGTTAGGTTTATTAATATTTGAATAAGTTAGAGATGGTGAACTGCAGCGTGATAGTGTTAAAAACGAAATATATTTTAATTATATCACATCTACGTGTTGAATATGATAGAATTGTAAGAATAGTCAGAATCATTCTTCCCTTCCTATCATTCTTTATTCCCACCACCCGTGTCACCCAACTCCCACTACATATCTACTGTGTAATTAAGATAATCCGAAAGTACCTGCACGTGCACCTCTTTAATCTTAAAAATACTTAAAATAGGGTTTTTATTTTAGAACAGGGATAGAGCGAGAGAGTACGTACGTGTGGGTGTGTGTGTGTGTAGGAGAGAGAGAGAGAGAGAGAGAGAGAAAGCAAACGTGACCGTAAAGGGTGTTTAAAAAAGTTTTAAGGAGGAAAAAAAAAAGAAAAATGATTAAAGATACGTCGATGGAAAATCTTAAAATTTATTCTTAATTTTAAATCTGCAAAAATGTTTAGATATGATAAAAATAATTTAAGAATATTACTTTTTAATTTTATTCTATTCTATTATATATATATATATATGTATATGTATTATATATACATATATGTATATATTATATATATGTATTTTATATATAGATATATATATTTATATATGTATATGCTTTATAAACACTGTCTAGGGTGCGTGAAAGAAACGAGTGTGAACGATATATATATGGAAACCGATAAAGAATGTTTGGACAAAGCGATAATATATACGGCGCGAATGAAAAATATTAGAACTAACGATAAATTCTTCTCATGAATTTTATAAGAACGATGAACACACACGGTTAAATATATCTACGTATCTATAACTATATTCGTGCGTACGAGTGCTCTTTATTAGAACAGAAGTCTATTTTTTCCTCTCGATTTTATGATGAATTTGATTAACCTGAATTACAAATAAAATTAAAAAGTGAAATCAATTTTTTTCTTTATTATTATTATTATTATTGTTTAACAAAGAGCAAGGTCAGACATTTTCAAGATCCACCGATCGAAAATATCTTTAAAAAAATTCCAAATTATCGAATAGAATCAAGTGCGAGATTAACGAAGTTTTAGGTTTATTGTTAAAATGAACGAAATCAATCCGTCAATTATTACCGAAGTATTTATTAATGAAGAACGAAAAAAAAAAAAAAAAAAAAAAAAAAGAAAAAACAGAAAAAAGAAAAAGAAAGAATCGACGTTCTAATCCAACGATTAGATACGAAAAAAAAAATAAACCACTCATAAATATCCTGTCTTTTCTATTCAAACAGAATGTTAATAATACTGTTACGTGTTGGCAGGCTAACGCACGAGTACAAAGAGCTATGCCCAACCAACCCAGGCACAGGCATTCCAAATAAATACACATTCTCCTTAAACGTATGTATGTATGTGTGTGTGTATATCTGTATATATGTATGCATGTATGTACGTACGTACGTATGTATGTATGTATGTATGTATGTATGTATGTATGTATGTATGTATGTAGAACTAGCACGAAAGCTTATTTCTTTGCTGTCGTATACGATGTTACGCTGTCACCCTCACCCCCTTACTCCCACCCTCAACACATTTTTCATTTTATTAAAAAATTTGCTATAACGCGTTAAGCCTTGCTTCTTTCCTTTTTTTTTCCTTTTTTTCTTTTTCTTTTTTTTTTCTTTCTTTTTTTGTTGCTGTTTTTTCCTGTTGTTTTGTTTATTCGTTTGTTTGTTCGTTTCTTTGTTATTGTTGTTGTTGTTGTTGTTGTTGTTGTTGTTTTCTTATTTTTTTGGGGGGTTTTTCTTTTTATTTTTTTTTTTTTTTCATTAAAAATTTAATTACGACACAGCGACTCGATCGATTTTATACGATATTTAATCGCACTCTCCCATATGTACCTTTGATATCAGTTTTGTCTATCATACCTTTCTTTCTTTCTTGTTTTTTCTTATAATTAATTCTCCGCACGAATAATACGACGTAAATTGCTTTAAATTTGTAAGATTCAAGCATGAAATATCTTACGCGTTATTATCGTTAATGACAAGCGTCGATGAAAGTTGCACGTTATCAACATTTATAAATGAGACTATATAAAAAGAATCTTTTCTTTTTTTACATTGTACTCGATCGAACAACGAAGTCTGACGATGACAAGGGAGTATGTATTCTGAACTGAAATCGATATAAAATATCTCCGTTCGAAAACTTTGCAAATCTCATTTCAATCAATGACAAATATCGTTTCTTTTTTTATTGATATAAATTTTTTTTCTTTCTTTCTTTCTTTCTTTTTTTTTTTTTTTGTTACTTTCGTTCAATCAAAAATCAAGTAGAAATCACAAACGTTTATTGCATTAAGAAAATACAAAGAGGATATTATTTTGATCCGTTATTTATGGAGACACCTTATATACAGCTGACGTTTCTATCATAAAAGAAAAAGCAAACATATTTTTTACATACGTTTGCTGACGACAGAATTATTATTTTAGCTATCGGGAAATTCAAGATAACATTACACATATATATTAGAACAACATCTGATAAAACTATTTTGAATATTCGCGAAACAAAAACTTAGATAGATAGATAGAAAAATATATTACATTTGCATTAAAGGAAAGTTATTTAAAAGTTTCTAATATAATTCTAAACAATATTATCATATATCTGAAATATATAAAATAATTGGATTCTCTCGGTTAAAATTAAAACTATCGTATGCATATTTATTATTTAAATAGACAAATCGATCAAATAAAAAATATTCAACGAGATAAAAGTAATTATGATTTTGAAGTTATACGTAAAAGGTGAAATCTTCGAACGTTTTCAAACTTATATTTCAAAATTAAAAGATATTACTTTTTCATTTATTATACGTATTTATTTTTTTTTTTGTAATGTACATAGGGTTTATTTATTAATTATAAAGAACTTATATACTATCGTATGTATTTGTGTAATAACGAAATTCCTTAAGACTATGAAATTAAATCATATATATATATATATATATATATATTTTAAAAAAAGTATTTTTATCGTACAACCCAACAATAATTGCAAATAAATACAATGTAATACTTAATTTGTATATATATATATATATATATAAATATATAAATTATAAATATATATTATAATTTATTATATATTAATATTATTTATATATAATATACATATTAATAATATTAATAATAAATTATTAATTATAATACTAACAATAATAATAAAGAACCGTCTAATCAATCTCAATTAAAAAATAAATAAATAAATAAATAAATAATAATAATAATAATAATAATAAAGACCCATACAATCAGGCCAATATTCGAATAAATAGAAATTTCATTAAAAAAAAAAAAGAAACAATAACAACAATAATAATAATGATAATAATAAATAAAAAACTTTATATGAATACGAAATTATGAATTTGATATTGCTTACGTGTAACACCGTGAACTATTGCTAACAAAGTCAGGTATGCTCTTTCCCGACACTCCGACAAACTGTTTATCGAGAATCTCTATTCGTTTGTAGAACTTACATACTGCAGAAGAGATATACGAACTATTATATAGACCTCATATTACACATATGCCTCGGGTTCAAAACAGAAACTAACTGTTCGAGGATATGACGAACTAAAAGGACAATGTATTCACAAAACTTGATACTGAGGAAAGCATCCTAAGAGAACATTTTAGAACCGATGTAAAATCTACGATTATTAAAGTTAATATCAACGCTTATGATGTTGTCCAACAAAGTTTTCATATATCATACTTTTTCATTATCTTTATTCTGGTAATTTTTATATTTACTTATTTATATCCTTCAACGAAATTCTCACGTTGCAAAAAAAGAAAAAAAAAATTGTATGTAGTAAGAAATAAAAAAAAAAAAAAAGAAAAAAAGAAAGAAAAAGAAAATTACGTAGGTTCTCGTGAGTGTTGAAAGAACAAAGTGTTTGGGAAATTTTTTGTTTTGTGTTGTTTTGTTTTGTTTTGTTTTGTTTATTTTTCTTTTCTTTTTTCTTTTTTTCTTTCCTTTTTTTTCTCAGAGAAAGCAAAATGAATCGAAAGATATAATAAATTCTACGGTGTCGAATTATACGTATGAAAAATATTTTCTTTCTCGTCCGATTTGATTACATGAAGTTTAATATAATGATATCTTTCGACGGTCTTTTAATTTCCTAAGAAAGAGAATAAAATGTTATTAAAATTCTTGCGATATCAAGAGCCGTTCGTTGGAATTTTGGTTTGAAAAATTTTGTAAAAAAATTAGGCTCGTTTTTTGAAACGAACTCTCGCATTTCTTTTTACCCAAAATTTAAACGTTCGAACTACTCGAGGACAAGCGTTGAAAATTAAAATTGGAAGAAAAAGAAAATAGACTGAAAACTGAACAAGAAAAAAGAAGAAAAAACAAACAAACAAAACAAAAAGATGTGTCAAAAGGCTCGTCGTTTTGCAAGACAGTAATGGAATTTCGAGAATTATTCCATCAATAAAAAAAACTATCTGCGTTTCGAAGGCTTCTTGGATTTTCGCGGAGAGATCGAATCCAATGCGTGACCGGATTGAACGAAAAAAAAAATATATATATATATATATATATATATAAATAAAAGATCAAGTAACAACGTAGAATTATTATATCGAAAAACTGTGATTTATACTTTACATAGAAGTGAGATTTCAAAACGTAGAAGTGCGACTTTCAAAAAAAAAAAAAAAAAAAAGAAAAGAAAAGAAAAGAAAAAAAAATCGTACTATTTTTCCGAGATGACCGATTAATTTTTTATTTTTTTTACTTTCTTTTTTTTTTTTTTTTTTTTATTTCATTTTTTATCGAAACAATAACGACGAGATCAATACGAGTCGATACGATTTCTAAGCATAATTTAATAACGATCGTCTGTTAGAATGAAATCGTAAGTAAATATCGAATGGCGTTGATCGAACCAGATTAAAGTTTCCTTTTCGCAGAACAATCCCAAATTCTTTTCGTAGTCGTCGATATTCGAAAAGAGAATAGTTTGACGGTTCGCCTATCATCTGAAATGTCATTCGCGCGAGATATCTCGAAGCACTCGAGCATTATGAACTTCGGAAATCTTTCGAATGATTCGAGTGGCTCTTTCGAGTGACGATAAAGACGTTACTATAATAGTTCGATAGTTCTCGCTGACTGACGCAAGATCTTCCGAGTTAAATTCGTCTCTTGTTCGTCGTCGTCTGTCTCTGTCATATCGGGATTTGTCAAGAAGAAGGATTGATTCGGTCGGTGGATGAAAATTAAGGAAAGAAAGAAAAAAAGGGAAGAAAGGAATTTGAAAAATTAAAAAAAAATTTTTTTAATGTCCATAGTTTTAGAATTACAACATGAAACGTTGAACTTTAAGAATCGATAAATCAGAATTATTTAAACATTAAGGAACACGCGTTAGAGAGATATACGGGTCGTTAATTAATTCTATGTCACGTTTTGAACCAACGCAGTCCCTCTCTCAATCTTCTTTTCCCGTTGATCTTGATCATCATTAACGCGAATTTTCTCTGACATTTTCAAAATATTCAAAGTTTCATCAACGGTTAGAATTTCGAGGTCGGGAATTCTCCTAGAACGGCTAATTGTTTTTGACGTCATAAATCATGGATCGTTGAACGGCCATCCAACAAGGGGCCCATGCCAACGGACGTCCGAAAGTTTTCGGAAAAACGTGATGTTGCTAAAATAGAGAAATGAACAGAGAGAGAGAGAGAGAGAGAGAGAGAGAGAGAGGAAAATGGTGAATGCAAGCTGTGACGTTGCTAAATCTCTGACTATGTTAATGCACGTTTCCTCGTGGATTGCATAAGAAGCTTCTAGCTTTCGTTCGTATCCTTTTTTTAATAGAATGAAAATAAAAAAGAAAAGGAAAAAATATATATATATATAAAAAAAACCATTTGAGAAAAACTATACGGAGGATCGTTTATCTGAGAATGAATTATATATAGATTTTCCTTTCTCTCTGTCTGTCTATTTGAAAAAAAAATCTATTTGAGAAAAACTATATCGAGGATCGTTTATCTGAGAATGAACTATATATAGATTTTCCTTTCTCTCTCTCTCTCTCTCTCTCTCTCTCTCTCTTTTTCTTATCTTATCTAGCAAAAAAATAAATCTTCTTTTTTTCCCTCTTTTCTTTCTTTTTTTTTTCTTCTTCTTCTTCTCTCCTCCAATTGAATATCAATGCTTATCTCTTTCGAATCGAACGATTTGTTGCAACATCGTTTACAGATAGGTACATAAAGAACTTAAGTATTTACTTACTTACTTACTTACTTACTTACTTACTTACTTACTTACTTACTCTCTTTCATTTAAAGATGACGCGATTGGCGAGTCAGAGAAGCTTTCTCTCGTTCTAATTTTCCACGTCGGAAACATTCCGTTGAAACTCTCACAAATTGATGGGATGGGGGTGGTAGTTGGTTGAAGAGGGAGAACAGAGGAGAAACAGGAGGGATGAAGAGAGAAAGAAAAAAGGAAAGAACTCTCGGACAAATGAGAAATCTTCGTTGACGTGGACCAACCAACCAGGCAAACTATGCAATCCAAGCAACCTATCTAAAACTACTCCGAAGCGAATCTTTCGTGTGCTATTCCATCCAAATTAATTTCAGTCGTCCGAAACCACTGTGGAAAAGAGGGGTTTGTTCGGGGTGGGGATGAGGGGAAACAAGAGAGAAAGAAAATTATTATTCCGGTCCGTTATTGTCTTTTTAATCCGTTCGAAATAAAGTCGGAATTTTATAAGAACTTTCTTACTCGACCTTCTCTTTCTTTCTTTCTTTTTTTTTTCCTTTTTTTTTTTTTTTTTCTTTTTCTTTTCTTCTACTTATACAAGATAGATAGAGAAAAAATCCAATGTAAAGTTTGGTTCGTTTTGGTTTCATTCGTTTGGTAAATCGTACGTTTCGTTCGTTTAGTGAATCTCGTGATAGATGATATCATTTTTTAAATGAAAGTTATTTCGATCGATATCGATACTATTGATGATAATTATATTCAATTTCAGAGTCAATACCATAGTACTTAATCGAGAAGTATCGATGTATATGTTTGTGCGTGTATGCGTGTGTGTGTGTGTGTGTGTATGTGTGTATTGAAATTTTAGTTACTTTGTATCAATTTTCAGTATTGATACTTCTGGAATCGATATCTAATTGAAATTCGTGTTTACATCGAATTAACAAACTTTTGTGTATCTCATTAAGCTATCGAAAATCGTTTGATATTTCTACCAAACTATCGATTAAAGAAAAAAACGAACGAACGAGAAACTACCTTAGCGAGTAACTAATAAAAATTTATTTAATAAGAGAAAGAGAAAGAGAACAAAAGTACGAATAAAAAAAAAATAAAATGTTCGTAATTAAATTTTCGTAAAAATATGAAATGAAAGTATATCGTTGCGATAACTTTGAACTCGTCGATCGATAATTTCATAAAAATTAATCAAACGGAATTATCAATAATTTTGATATCTACGACTTAGATATTATTCGATACATAGTTATCGTAATTTGTCGACTGGTATCGATTTGACATCGTTTTGATATCGAACTGTTCCTTTCTAAATAACTTTTCTAAATGATATTAATAACATAAAACTTCAATAATCGTTTCGTGATTCTGCCGAATCTCGTAATTCGTAAAATCTCGTAATTCAGAGGAAATACCTGCAAATGTTTCTTTTTTTTTTTTTTTCTTTTGCTTTTTAAGTACTTAAAAATTCTCATATTTCGTAAACATATTTCGAAGCATCGTTGATGTAAACTAATAACTTGTCCAATACATACTAGTTATCATGGCGATGCATACGCGTATTTTATGCATGTAAATAAGAGATACAAGTATTTATGAAATCGATGACAATCCGTTCGGTTTCGCAATGCAGTATCAAAAAAAAAAAAAAAAAAAAAAAAAAAAAAAAAAAAAAAAAAAATTAGAAGAAGAAGAAAAAAAAGAAATAGTAGACGAGAAAAAAATAATAAGAGAAGAGAAAGGTAAATAAAAAATAAAGAATAAAAAAAACGAAAAGAGAGACGAATAAAATAAACGAAAAAAAATATATATATATATATATATACATATATAAAACGAGTGAAAATATTTCTTCAATGTTATCAGATTTTCCTCTCGCGTTCGATAGCCTTTCCTCCGTTGGAATTCGTAACTACGTCACGAAAACGACGATTTTGATATCGAAAGGGCAAAAGATCGAAGCGCGTTGAGAATAACGAGACACCAAACTCTTTTCTTTCGATCTATTTTCAACACAAGTGATATATATATATATATATATATACACAGTATTTACTTGTGTGTATTGTGTGTGTGTGTGTGTTTGTGTGTATGTGTAATATAGTCAGTCATATTTCTGTTTTTATAAATATTTATTATACCCAGCGCATGTCAGGAATATATGTATATGTATATTTATATATAGTGTGTCCCTAACGAAAAGTGTCCAGCAGAATTTTTCTAGCGATTCTTTTTTTTTTTTTTTGCTCCTCTTTCTTTTTATTTTTTATTTTCTTTCTTTCTTTCTTCCTTTTTTTCTTTTTCTTTATTTTATTTCGAAAAAAAGGAACAACGTGACAGGTCAATTTTGTTTTCGAGGGGATGTCGGTTCTTATCATAAATTCATTTACTTTCGACTAATCCTCTAAGAAGGGTGACGACCCTCGTAAAAATCTTATATATGTCTTTCAACAGGGGTTCAACGAATGACGTATCATTTGAAATGTCTTTTAATTCTACGTACGATGACGATTTTTTTTTTTTTTTTTTTTTTAATTCATTTGGAATTAATAATTCACGATAAAATGCATTTCGAAAATGATTCGTGTTTTTATTAAATTACAAAAGAAAAAAAGAATAAATGTTTATCACAGTTTATCACCAGTAATAAAATCTTTACAACATCTTTTCTTTCGACATATTTAACATAAATAATATATATATATATATATATATATATATATATATTAGTTCGTAGATATTATTAGGTAAATATTAGTTTCCTTCACGTAATTTCAGCCATAACGTAATTTCCTGTTTTCGTAGCTATCCTAACATGATAGGATATGAAAATGGAAATTCGAACTGTAAAAACATCGGGTTGTTTAAGGAAGACAAAGGGTTGGTTAAACAAAGTAAACTTTAAAATCCTCCGAAACGTATATAACCTGAATATAGTTTACTTATGCGTATAAATCCGTACGAGTATTTAACTATATATATGTATATATATATACGTAAATATGTAATACGTCTCGAAAGTTACGTATATACGTAAAACATATCAAAAATTTTCCAAGAGAAGAAAATTTTTTGTTCGAGTGAAATGAAACACTAAGAGAAAAATTCAAAATTAACGATTCTATCCAACCATTTGTTTCTTTGTTCCTTTTCGACCAGGCAAACGCTTCTTTACTTTTCAAAATACTGTATGTTTGATACAATGTATATTTTCCATGTATATTTCGCGCTTATGGAAATATACGAAGTATATACAACATATCCAGACATGTATCATTTAAACGTTATTAATTAATTATCATATATATAATTTTATCCATTCATATTTACACCTATATCATATATAACATTCTTTATTATTCAAAAAATATAATGAGATATAATAATAAAAGATATAATAATTTAAAAGATATGAAAGATATAAAAGATATTTTTTATTATCATCGATAATACGTAAATTTGTATTATAATTATGATATAATTATTATTACAATACTTTCAAACGATAATTATTATGTTCGTAAAATTATCAATCCTTCGGAATATGATAACAATTTCTTTCAATATATTCTTTTGATATTTTTTCGACTTTATAGAGAGAAAAATGAAAAGGAGAAAAGATAAAGGTAGAAAGAAGATGAAAGAAAATGAAATTTTTATGAAAAATCAGAAGGATCCGTGCAAATGGATAAAAGACTTTGATATATACGATTAACCGATGAACATCGGTCATGATAAATAACGTTTCTATAAGCGGATTCGTTAAAATGTTTCGGCGTGTAAACGAAAACGTGGAAGTGGGTATACGAGGGTGGAGATGGGGGTGGGAGAGATATAAATAACATGTATTTCGTTGTTGACGTTTGCCCGACGAAATCGTAGAGCGAGCAAATTTTATCCTCGACTATTCGAATGTATCCAGATTGCTGCTCTCGAAGATTTCACTGACGCATCGTATATATGTATACATACTGTATATATATATAAAACATATATTTGTTACATACACAATATATATATATATATATATATATTGTGTGTATATGTAAATATGTATATATAATATATATATATGTTACATAGATATGTTGTATATACATACATATTATATATATGTATATATTTACAACATATAGGTATATATATAAGTACGTAAATACATATGTAGATATATACATTATATATATATATATAAATTCATACATAGATACATAGATATATATGTATGTATATGAGAGCTCGTCTGTCAAAGTTTTCGTGCTTCTATAAACGTTATCCTATTTTCAAAGCTTGCCAGGAATATCGTTGTACCATAATCTATCGTCCAACTTTAAGAGTAGAGATAGACAGAGGGGAAGTGAGAGAGAGAAAGAGAATTATCTAAGTCGAGATGAAAAGGAGAGAGAGAGAGAGAGAGAGAGAGATAGAAAGAGAGAGAGATCGTCGTTTCTACGTCATGACTATCATCTTGACGCTTACTACACCATGTTGATTTAACGCGGACGGATAAATCCCGGTAACTGCTTTCTAATTGCAGCTTAACTCAACGAGATCTAATCAATTTATCATCAAGGTTAAGATTAAAGGGTTCAGTCGATCGTTCGTAGAAACTATTCGAATCTTCGTCAACATTCGTATTAACCTCTCATTTACATATCTTGTTAATTACGAGTATCTATAAGCAATTAATTATTTCAAGTGATAAGTCTGAAACAGACACACACACACACACACGCGCGCGCGCGCGCGCGCGCGCGTACATGACATGCACGTATATGTGTATATATGTGTCCTACTTTCGTTTATATTCCACGTTTGATTTAATGGTATATTACTGACTAATACCTATCCATATCGATCGATCATTTATCGAAGTTTTCAATGAAAAATTTCGATAATTCAAAAGTTCTTATTCCTTTCGTATATAACTATATATTATTATTCTCTTTACATCCATCGCTACGTTCTCTAACATATATTTGAAAACATCTTGATAAAATTTACGTTTAATTTGATTTAACTTTTTAATATCGATAGAAATTCTTCTTATAAGTTCGAGTTCTGATCGTTACTCAGTTATTATTTACTATTGTGCGTTATTTCTCATTCCGTCGTTAAAATATTCTATGATAAAGTTCTGCCCGCGGAGATAACCTTTTAATACGCTTAAATATATAGATATTAATTTTTCTATATTACGTATATATATATATATATATATATATATATAGTACATATAATATATAATATACATATGTATATATACATATTTATATATATATATATATTTATATTTATATTTATTTCTATACGATGTATACATATAGAAATGATGTATATATGTATACATACATACATACATATATATATAGATAGATAGATATATATATAGATGGGTGTACCCTTTTAAATGCGACACGCTATATCAATTTTTGATTTTAAAACATTTAACACGGTCGATGAATTCAACCATCAATTTTTTTTCTCTTCTTTTCTTTTTTATTATTATAATTTTTTTCTTTGTTTTTTATTCTTTTCTCTATATCGATATTTTCTGCTTCGCGAATTTCGTGAGGCTTGAAGTATCGATTTTTATATATAAAAAAAAAAAAAAAAAAAAAAAGGGAAAAGAAAAAGAAAAGAAAAAAAGAAAAAAACTTGTTATGATTGTCGTATCTCGATAAACAGCGTTCTTTAAAAAATATTTGCGATACATATTACATTTTCTCCCCCTGTTCGATCCCCCATAATCATCGCAAACAAATCTGATAAGTTTTGTTCGAAAGATTTCTTTATGAAACTAATAGAACGGAATATATTTGAACCGTATTGTTTTAATCGAAACGAAACACCCTATATTATATATTATTTCGTTACTATTTTATAAGCATATATTTATATACTTATATATAATATATATATATATATATAATAAAAAAAAAATTCAGTTTTATGATAAAACGTACAATGGCACGAGATCGTTTGGTTTCTTTTCTTTTCTTTCTTCTTTGTTTCTGTTTAGTTCTCTTTTAGTTTTCAATTCTTTCGCGAACTTTTACCGACCGATGTGATTCGTTTCAATAAATCACGAATTTCACTATCCCATCTTTGATTTTTCTTTCATCTTCGTTCACGTCAGATACAAATGTTAAATTTTGACTACAAGTTCGAACAAAAAAAGAGAAAAACAAAAGTTCAGAAAGAAGAAGAAAAAGGATATGATTGATCTAACATAACTCTAATATTCTTGCAGTTTAACTTTTTAATTTCGAATTATAATACGTATTTGTATGTGTATTAATTTTTTCTTTATATAATATATAAAAAATATGATGATCCTCGTAGATCGTCTCTTCATAAATGAAATAATTATTACTCTTGATCGCTATGTATTTTCATTTACACTAAACTTACGTTAGTTTAAAATATCTTTCTTTTTTTTTTTTTTTTATCGCATTTCAAATATTTACCAACGGGGAAATAATCGCTTATACAGGGTGATACGTTTAAACCGGGCATATGTGTATCGTTGCGAAAGAACAGAATACAAATGGATTATATTTGGCTGGGATTTAGGAAATCCAGGAAATCTATGTTCACCCACGCACCGAATAAAATGAATCGGGTCTGTTGCGTACTATGTTAAACTATCACAATGCTTTTTATTATATTAACAACGTATGCTTCTTTCGAAATCATCAGTTATATTGGTATAGCGTCAGACAATCCGACGCCGTTTGACACCTTACTATTCTCTTGTAACGAATAGCGTTGGGTTGCGTCGGGTCGCGTGCCGATTCTCTCGGGTTCTCTTAAAATTTCTTGGCCAGGAATCAATTTATCTCTCGGTTATAAATTTTCGAAGCATAATAAATAATGTTAACGTTTTAAATTAGATTAGTGATAGTTTAGAGCACCGACAAGTATTTCATTTCGATGATTTCAATTTTATTTATTTATTCATTCATTCATTCATTCATTTATTTATTTATGTATTTATTTATTTATTTATTTATTTGTTAGTAAGAGTTTAGAGCATTTCGAGTAGTTTATTTCGATAATTTGAATTATATTTATTTATTTATTTATTTATTTATTTATTTATTTGTTAGTAAGAGTTTAGAACATTTCGAATAGTTTATTTCGATAGTTCGTATTTTATTCATTTATTTCTTTATTTACTTACTTATTTTCCTATTCGTTTCTTTCTGTTTTTTTAATTAAATCAACGATAAGGATCAACATCGATAGTAATTATCATTAAATCGTACGTTAAATCCGGATCAATTCGTTCGAGTTTATTAATTCGAACGTTATTCGAACATGTTACGTACTTTATAGGACTACACACACACAAACACACAAATATTCATGACCCAGTTGTAGTTAATAAACCTCTGTCGATCCAAGTTTAAACCACTCCTAGTTAATTCGAGAGAATAATCGATTCGATGTTATTATCACGATGGTATTTCCTTTTTAGATTTCCAAGATGGTTCAAAGAAATTACGATTCACGGCTATGAAAGGAGAGATTCTCACAGTCCATCGAGATCATCGTCTAAATCCGTTTATATCTCGAATAAAGGAGAGTTGATAGGAGAAAAAGGAGGAGGGGTGGGACGAAAGAAGGTAGTGATTTTAGTTGGCAGTGTTTCTCAAATCTCCTTTACTGGAACATCAATTATATCGGGTCATTAAATTTAAATTGTTTTGATCTTTCAAATAAACTATAGTCATATAGTTATATCATAAAAATGTGTTCTATTCGTTAGAAAATTATTAATGAATGAATTATTATTTAATCGATCGACTTTCGTTAGCAATGATAATTATAATCACTCGTAATCTTATAATTGATTATAGTCATCGGTAAAAACACAATCCCATAGTAATTTGATATTAGTCATTTGTAAACCGTGTTAATACCACTAACGCGAAAATAATACACCTTTATATTCTTGATATATATATATATATTTTTTTCTTTTTTTTTTTTAGAAATTTGTTTCTTTTCATTATAGTCCTACTTAAACTAAACTCGAACGTTTTAATTCGCTCATTACACGTTCCCGTAATTAGCTTATCGAACTGAAAAGAAATCTAATCGGAAGATATATAAGTTTCAATAGAAATAATAGTACAGATCCTTTTAACACTCGTAATTAATTTCATTCGTAAACTTTAATAATTAAAAAAAAAAAAAAAAAAAAAAAAAAGAAAAGTGAAAAGAACGAACTTAGAAACACATTATTTACGAACACATATTATTGAATCGGCTCGTTCTTTTTTCTTTTATGAAAAGAAAAAGAAAAAGAAATCATTTGGGACGATATTTGGTAAAGATTGAAATGCACTGGCAGTTTATGAGAGAGTGGGAATCCAAAAATGAAGAAAACAAAAATTCAGTAATAAGTCAAGAACAAAGAAGAACAGATTATAAGTTATCTATGTACAACCAAGAAAAAACGAACTCCATTGTTTTCCCATCAAAAATATGTCACCCTTCTACAAAACGTGAATCACGAACGTGAATCACGTTCGTTTATTGTTAATAGAAAAGCTCGAATCGTTCGCGACTTGATTCGCATTCGTAATTTTATAATTCACGATCTAGAGTGAAAACAAACAACAAAATAATATAATCACATCGGACACAATCTGTTTTAATTTTGCCATACGAATCACGATTGAAAATCAAATGGCTTTTTTTTAATTCAGTTTTGATCGACTTCGTGATCGTCGATCGTAGAAAATGTTGTTGACGTCACAAACGATCTTATTCACGATTGGCGCGTGAATAACGCTTTCGTGATTCACGCCTCGTAATTCACTCGACAAGTGTATCCTTTGTTTTTTCTTCGTACGATGAGAGTTTGTTGCTTTTTCTTTTTTTATTATTATTATTATTATTTTTTTTTTTTTTTTTTATTATTTCTTTCCTTTTCTTTTTTATTTTCTCTCTTCTCAAGACCCACACACGTGTATCCTTTCTCTTCTTTTCGAACGATACGAGCTTCTTTTCGTTTTTCATTTTTACTTTATTATTTTCTCTTTTTCTTTCTTTTTTTTTTTTGTTTTTATTTATTTATTTATTTTTTTTTTTTTTTTTTTTTTTTTTTAATCAAACAACATAGCAATCTTTTGCGATATCGCGAAAAACGACGACAAACATCTCGATGCATACGTAATAATAAATTTCTATTTTTCTATATTTGCGTAAAAATCCCGATGGATAATGTCCTTTTAATTTCGAGTGAGGTAAATAAAACGAAAAGGAAGAGAAGGTAGATTATATTGTTTCAAGGATATTCAACCGCATCGAAACGTTAGTATTACTTAAGGGTGAAAGAGAAAGAGAGGAAAAAAAGAGAGACAGAAAGAGAGAGAGAGAGAGAGAGAGAGAGAGAAAGAAAGAAAAAGAGAAAGAGAACAAGACAGAGATAGAAAGATAGAAAGAGAGAAAATAGAAAGAGAGAGAGAGAGAGAGAAAGAGAAAATGAAGAGAAAACTTCGAAAGAGAAAGAAGCCGATTACTCTTCTTACGTGAACAAACAAGGACGAGAGCTTCATATAAAACGATAGCCGGTTGTTATTTTCTTTGATCGCTTCTCGTGACAATTCACGAAATAAATAAAAAAAAAAAAGTAGAAAAGGAAAGAAAAGAAAAAAGAAAAAAATATACGACAAAAAAAGAAAACGAAAAAGAAACATTTTAACCATTTCTCGTGTAAGTACGTTAGTTACAAAGAAGGTAAATGCAACATGTACGTGATACCCTTTACTATTCACCCTCTACCATCATCTACCACCATCACTCTAGTTCCACCCTCATCTGTATTTATTATATGTAGGTACATACGTACGTACATGCGACATGCATAAGTTTTAGCTATACAGCGACGTTGTTGTTGTTGTTGTTGTTGTTGTTGTTGTTATTATTGTTGTTGTTTGTTGACTGAACATTATTCTTAGATTTTACGTCTACCTTCATGCAGAAAAATGAATTTTCTTTTTCTCTATTTCTTTTGAAACTTTGAAATATCTCTCTGTAAGAGAGAATAAAACGAGTGCGAATATTTCTTTCTTTGTATTTTGTAATTTTTATTTATTCTTTTTATTTGTTTATTTATTTATTTATTTATTTATTTATCTTTTTTTTTTTTTTTTAATAAAACCAATAGTTCGTACATACCGATTTATCGATCACTACAGATCGATTACGTCTCTATTTTGTAGAACACTAACGCATTTTATGAAATGAGACAATGATATGATAACATTTGTTACTAATCAATGTAAGTACTTACTTACTTACTTACTTACTTACTTACGTATGTATGAGTTACGTGAATTCGTGAAACGCTCTCATCCTTACGAATAATTCTTATTTACATATCGTATCTTTCTTTTCTTTTTTTTCTTTTTATCATCTTTCTTTTTCTTTCCTCTCGTGTTTAGACGTTTCCACATTCATGAACAAACGAATTGCGACGAGAGAATAATCCGACTAATCCGAACTAGTCGACGTTGAAGCCGCATATCGAAATCGACGGAATGGATTACCGAAGATGTACTTTATTTTTCCTCTTACTTTCTTTTTTATTTTTTATTCTTCTCTTTGCGTCGAAATTCGCGGAAATTCGTTATTCGCGTCTCTCTCGCTACTACCCTGTCCCTCCCCCAGCCCATCCCTCACAGCCTAGTCCCTCATAACCTCCCCTCAACGCTCGAAACCATTTATTTCGTGGCTTGGGATTGTACATGCGTGTGTTATATATATATATATATATATATATATATATATGTGTGTGTGTGTGTGTGTGTGTGTGTGTATAAGAGGAAAATCACTTTTCAATGTCGCAGCAGCGAAAGCGATATTCTAGCCGTTATACCTAAATAGTAAAAAAAAAAAAGAAAGAAAAAGAAAAAGAAAAGTAAAAAAACGAAACCATAGGTTTGATAATATTGGAAAATATCGAAATATGAATATTATCGAATATAAGAGAAAATTGAAAGTATAAAATTCAAATCAAAATGATACTGGTAATGATGATAATAATAATAATAATAATGATGATGATGATGATGATGATGATGATGATGATGATGATGATGATGATGATGATGATGATGACGACGATGATGTTATTAATACTCTATCATCGAATAATTGTAATAGTCCTCGTATGCTTGTGCATATCGATTAATGTCGAAAAAAGGATCGAACGTAACGTTATCGTTATCTGACTGTTATTTGAATTCCAGATCAAAAGGGATTAATTAAAAAGTCTATTGCGAGTTCATCGATTGCAATGAGAAGAGATATTCGTTATCACGTTAATCAAATCGCAAAGAAAGGAATAAAAATGATTTTGAAGGAATTGAATAGTTGATCGAGTGATTCATAGAAAGATGCTTGCTTATCGCCATCGTTACGATATAAATTTTCTTTATTTTCTTTTTTTTCTTTCTCTTTCTTTTACAACTATCGAAATTTAAAAAAAAAATAGATATGAATGATTTCAATTGATACGATTCTTTCAAGATCCAATTGTTTCCAATTACGATGTTATTCGATCGGGATGAATTGATCGTGAATAGGGTAGTTTGATCGGAATAGAAATAAAATAAAATAATAATAAATGGAAAAAAGAGAAGAAGAAAGATAAAGAAAGAGAGAGAAAGAGAAAAATATATATATATATATAAATTAAATTGATCCATCGAATATAAAAAGTACGAACGATGTTATTAACCTTCATCTTATTTCTTTATGTTTCATTCTCCCTCTCTCTCTCTCTCTCTCGCTCTCTTCTTTTCTCTTTACTTACGATGACTTGAAACGGCTTCGACGAGACGTTTATCGTCAAAGACGATAATTGAAGTAGACGTATTTGCAGGAAGCCTTTCAAAGCTGTCCTGCTATATGAGTTACATACAGTAAGAAAGTAAGAAAGAGAGAAAGAGAGAAAAAGAAAGAAAGAGAAACAGAAAGAGAAAAAGAAAAAGAAAATATCTGAAGAGGGGTAAAGAATGGTGGTGATGGTAGTGATGGTGATGGTAGCAATGGGATTGGAAGGAGTCATAGGAAAGACGAGAGAAAGACAACCGATTATTTCCCCTCAGTACGTCATTTATCATCGAGAACTGGCGTTCAGCAGCCGTAATGTTTTACTCGAATGTCGCAATATAGTAATGTACAAGACGTACAAGTAGAAAAGGATAATGGAAGATAGAAATACATACATACATTCATATATGTCTACGTATACACGTACATGTATACACATATATTTACGTGAAACTACATTTCCTTCTCTGGTCCACTACCCCCCTATCCACCCCTTGTAAACCTCTGTAAACCGTCGTAAAACTCGTCGTAGCTATAACTCTTGGGAGGTGGGTGGATCATCGTCGTCGAATATCAAAAAGTCTATCGGAATAATCTTCCTACTGAATATGGTTTAAGGAGGAAGTAAGTACATACTTACTTACTTATTTACTTACTTACTTACTTACTTACTTGCTTAGTTAGTTAGTTAGTTAGTTAGATAGTTATTTAGTTTCTTAGATACTTACTTACCGTGATCGATTTCGGAATCCTTCTTACGATAGTATGTAATATTATTCAATCGTATCGCGAATTAATCTGGCCTATCGATTATTGAACGAATTTTTATCTATATACATAAGAGTCCTATATAACTCAATGAGATCGAGATAATAAAAGAGAGAGAGGAGTACTTGGGAAGAGATAAAGCAAAGGAGGGTAAGGATAGGTCAGTATCGTAATACTTTTTTTTTTTTCTCTTTTTCTTTCTTCCAACCTACGATTGAGATTTATTTTTTCTTACTGATAAAATTCTTCTTCAAGGAAAAATCTTTACTAATAAACTATAATGATGAGAATTGATATTTACTGTCACACGTATAATATTATTATTATAGTATACATATTAATTATCGTCAACGATGACGTACATCATTAAAAATGTTTCAATGAAAAATATTTTTCTAATAGTATTTTTCTCTAACAGTTAGTACTACCTTTCTTTTTTATCGAACTAATCATGTATTTTACAATCTCGTTAATTCAGATCATCAGGCGATAAAAAAAAAATATATGTACATACATTTAAAAAGTTCAATATATACATAAGTATCTGTAAAATAAGTATCTGCTAACTGATAATATTGATCTGCATCATTTCATTTTTTTTTTTTTTCTTTTTTCATTTTTTTACTTTCTGCTCGAAAGATTTCATGATAAGATTTCGTATGAACTATCGTGTTACTATGCTACACGAAATTGGTACTTCATATGCTATGATGTGTGCCAGATTCATAGAAACCATACTACCATCGCCCCATTATGGTACACGTATCATGAGAACATAGAACATGAATCGCGTATCACAAATCATGATCATAAATCACTCAATCAATGCATTTCTAGTGCAAGCAACTTCACAATTTCCTTCCATCTCGATCGTACATCTTCTCTGAAGAGAGAAAGAGAAAGAGAGAGAGAGAGAGAGAGAGAGAGAGAGAGAGAGAGAAAGAGAGAGGGAATGAACAAACACGATCGCTATGTAGCCTACTTTATAGCTTGTATATCCGTAAATAAAATACTCTAAACTATCCTTCGGATATGTAAAACAAAAAAAAAAGAAAATTAAAATAAGAAAAAAAAAAGAACAATTATAAAAAATTGTTCACGTCGAACGGAAAAAAAATATATTCGAAAGAAGTTATCTCGATATGAAATTACGAAACGCACGTCTGTCAAGGCTTTCATATATGTATATATATTTTTCTTTTTTTTTTTTTTTTTTTTTTTTTTAACAATTTAAATCGTCTGTTACATTCGTTCGTTCGTAATAGAGATAATTCGAATAATACCATATATCGATTTGAATATTTTTTTTTTTTCTTTTTTAAATCGAAGGATTAGTTATCAAAGCGATTTAAAACGCGAATTTAGCAATACTACGTACGCTTTACGAGAAATTCCGTGACACGGAAACGTTTGTCTTCGTTCGTTTAACGTCGACTACACGAAATCGTTTACGAGCTTGATTTCGTTTGATTCTCTTGGTTTTATAGTCGGCCAGATCCGTTCGAAGCTACAACATTAAAACAACGTTCTACTTACCTATCCGCGTTACGACGATTGTTGGCTTAATGTAACGATATTTACGAGGTATCGGTGCAACGTAATATCGTTCGTGACCTCTTTATTCTCTTATCGATATCTATCTCTTTGAAGATTGCATAATCACGATTATAACGAGCATCACGATGATCTCCTGTTACATACTTACATCGATGTAACGTTACAATCATTTTTAACGTTTGTTTTCGAGTCTTTAAAAAGGATACAAAAACTAAATTTTAATATCGATTACGATAGACGAAACGCATATGTGTCAGAAATGATTTATGAAATTTTTGTCGAAGGATCAATGATTGCGATTTGATTTCAATGAAGATTGAATCTTCGTTCTTTTTCTTTCTTTTTTTTTTTTTTGTTGCTTTTTTTTTTGACGAATAACCTCCCACCGAAATATATTCTACATCATCGGAGCTTTCTCGTTGAATCGTATTATAAATTTCGTATAAATAAATTTTCTTATTAGAACTTCGTAGGAATGACAATGATCTTTATTCGAGTCGATCATGCGCGTACGATACGTTTTGTAATATTATTAAATAAGTTCCTTCCTTTGTAAAAGTTTACGAAAGCATCGGTTATATAAAAAATTTTTTTAGAACACTGACAAATGAAACAATTAAAAATGTCCGAACGAGGACGACGACTACGACGACGACGAAACGTTCAAATGTCTCTTCTCTTGAAATTTAATTTACGAGAGACTCGTACAACCGTTTTTATGATTATTTCTAAAGAAATAAAAAAAAAAAAAAAAAAGAAAAGGAAAAAGAAAAATGAAATTGAAAAGGATTAAAAAACAAAGAGAGAGAAAAAAGAGGAACAACCGATTTCGGCAATTATTATATTACAACGTATGTTTCTTTTTCTCTTTATTTCCTTTTCCCTATTATATCTAATTATTATAATAATTTAACAAATACGATACGCTCGATCTTCCTTTGAAACGTTGCAAAATTCTTCCGAGCGAGTGCATTTTTTTCACCATGGGGATTTCCAATTCGTGATATTACAAAATACGACGTAACTGTATCCCCCGAAATTAAATATTTCGTTATCGCGCAAATATTTCGAAGTAACTTTATTATCATCTCTTACGCTTGCGGTTGAGCGTAAACGGAAAAAAAAGAAGAAGAAAAAAAAGAAGAAGAAGAAGAATGAAAGAGACCAAAAAACAAAAAAAAAAGGAAAAGAAAAGAAGAAAGAAAATAAGAGAAAGTAAACTTCTCCGAAGCTGTAAGAAATTTTTATCATAACGTTAAAAGAAAAAAAAAGAAAAAGAAAATAAAAGAAAAGCACACGAAGACGGCGTATCTACTTAGTTTCAATGATGCCGATATAGATCTGCTCGAGCTACGAGATTTTTTTTATAATTCAATCTCACGAACAATAATAAGAAAGACAATCGAGAACAGACTCGATAGAGTAAGGAAAGACAAAAAAAAAAGAAAGTTAAGATCGGTGCGACTTCGTTCGACCAGAGGTGAGAGGGTAGAGGGTGGATTGGGGTGGAAAAGGGGTTGGATGGACGATCGATCGAGGTGAAAAACTCAGTGCCGTTCTTTCTTTCTTTCTTTCTTTCTTTCTTTCTTTCTTTCTTTCTTTCTATCTTTCTTTCTTTCTATCTTTTTATCTTTCTCCATTCTATTTTATTTTACTCTTTCTCGTTCTTACAAGGGATACGGAAAACTTTAAACCCAGAAGGGATAGGATTCGCTACAAAGAACGTATTGGAGCAAGTTCATGATAACTATGTAGTTATCTATGTATCTAGAAAAGTATGTAGAACCCAACTAGTAGAGAAACACAAAGAGAGAAAAAAGGAGAGAGAAAGGAGTGAAAGAGAAGAGAAAAAGAAAAAACAAGAAGAAAAGAAAAAAGGATATGAAAAGAATAAAAAAAGAGGAAAATGACCGATCGAAGATAAAAAGTCGCATTAATTTAGTCCATATTTTCTCGTTATTATAATATTACGATAAAGATACGCCATGTTTGGTTGTGAATGTAATATTAATTCTACTTGTTTTTATTTCTCTCTCTCTCTCTCTCTCTCTCTCTCTCTCTCTCTCTCTCTCTCTCTCTCTCTCTCTCTCTCTCTCTCTCTCTTTCTTCGTATGTGTCTTTTTGTCTCTCTTCTCTGTCTTTTTTCTCTGGAAAAAAATATCAGGAGTGGTAGAATGAAACGAGATGGGTATGATAAAGTTAAAAGAAGGATAACGAATTCGACGATATGGAAAAAAAATATGATCGAAGATGAAACATCTTATTACTTTATCCACATTTTTTTTTCCTATTTATAATATTACGATAAAGTTACACTTTATCTCTGAATGTAAATAATACTATATTTTTTTCTATCTTCTCTCTCTCTCTATATATATATAATATATCTCTATATATATATATATATATATATATATATTTGTATGTATGTATGCATATATCCGCGTATGTTTTTCTTCCTAAAAAAAAAAAAAAAAGAGAAAAAGAAAAAAGATATGTTTAGAATGAAATGAGGTAAAAATGATAAAGTTAAAAGAAGGATGATGTGCAACGAAAATATGAAAAAAATATTTTTCTTTTTCTGTAATATTACCACGGAGTTACATTTGTTGTTCTTTATTTGTGAATGCTATAATACTTTTTTATATTTTTTATCTTTCTTGTTTTCTCTCTCCCACTCTCTCTTTTTCTCTCTTTCTCTCTCTTTATCCATCATTTCTTCATCGAAAAAGAAAAAGAAAGGGAATGCAAATCTTCGAAACGAAATAAGAGTGAGAATGATAAATTTAAAAAGGATAACGTGCGACGAGGATATCAAAGAAACCAAAAAAAAAAAAAAAAAAAAAAATGCAATCGAAGATAAAAAATCGCATTAATTCATCCATATTTTGTGCTCTCCCTGTGATATCACGACGAAGTTACTACACTCGTTATCGTTTATCTCTGATTACGAAAATACTTCTATTTGTTTCCCCCCTCTCTTTATCTTTCTATCTCTTTCTCTCTTTTTCCCGAGAATAAAGAAAAAGCAAAGAAAATACAATTCTTTAAAATTCGATGTATTGAGAATGACAGAATTAAAAAAAAGCATAAAGTGCATCGAAGATTTAAAAAGAGAGTGCAATCGAAGATAAAAAATCGCATTAATTTATTCATACTTCTTCGTTCCTATAATACTACGTTGAATTTACACTCGTTATCGTTTATCTCTGAATACGAAAATACTTCTATTTGTTTCCTTTTCTCTCTCTCTCTCTCTCTCTCTCTATCTATCTATCTCTTTTTTGCCAAAATAAAAAAAAAAGGAAAGAAAATACAATTCTTCGCATACATTGATATTGCAGAATGCAATGTATTGAGAATGATAAAGTTAAAAAAAGGATAACTTGCAACGAAGATGTAGAAAAAGAGTGCAATCGAAGATAAAAAATCGCATTAATTTATTCATACTTTTTCGTTCCTATAATACCAAGTAGAATTTACACTCGTTATCGTTTATCTGTGAATACGAAAATACTTCTATTTGTTTCTCTCTCTCTCTCTCTCTCTCTCTCTCTCTCTCTCTCTCTATCTATCTTTATCTCTCTTTTTCTTTCTCTATCTTTCTCTGTCGCTTCCTCCCTCATTTTATGCGAAAATAAAAGAAAAAACAAAACAAGACAAAGGAAAAAAATAGAAAGAAAAAGAAAATACAGAAAAGAAAATACAGATCAAAGTTAGAGAAGTGTTGGTGGGGTGATCGCGAGAGTTGGCAAGGGTGAATAAGGGGTTGAAGAAGAAGAGAATGGAGGAATGGTGCACGTTAGAAAGAAACGAGGTGAGAATGGCAGAGTTAAGGGGTATAACGTGCGTTTAGGACGCAACGAATTCGAAATGAAGACGTGAATGTGTGGAATAAAGAAAGGAAGAATGGGCGGTAAAGTGGGCGGAGTGAATGACTGAGTGAGTGAGTGGATGGGTGGGTGAACGAGTAAATGGGTGAATGAGTGAGTGGGTGAATAGGTGAATGGGTGAATGGATGAGTGGGCGAATGGGTGAGTGGGGGTGGTCGTGTGTACTTATGTCTATCTACGTATGTTTGTGCGTGTGTATGTAAGTACATGCGTTTGTGTATTAGTAGTAGTAGTAATAGTAGTTGTGTGCGAGATGAAACGCGAAAGCTTTCCCAGAATAATTGAACGCGGCTCGTCCCGATCGATAGTTCCTTTTCCGGTTGGAGTGTGCCGTTGGTAGGTGAGAGAGAAAAGGAGGTTGTTGGCGTTGGTTGTCGTTGGCACTATTCCTTCTTCTTCTTCTTCTTCTTCTTCTTCTTCTTCTTCATCTTCTTCTTTATCTTCTTTATCTTCTTTTTCTTCTTCTTCTTCTTCTTGATCTTCTTTATCTTCTTGTTCTTTTTAGTCGGTCGACGAGTGACTCGTACGAAACACGCGGGAAAAATAGGAAAAAGATAAAAGAAAAAAAAAAAAAAAAAGAAAAGAAAGAAGAGAAAAGCTTTGGTCCACGGTAATATCATCCTAGTCGCGTAGTTCTCTACGTCGTTGTCGTCTTTTCTTTCAACTCGTTTGGTTTTCATTTCCTAGCACGGATAAAACAGATATCTTGACTTATCTTCGCGACAAGCTTCGAGAATCTCTTCTGTTTTATACTTGTTGTTTTTCTCTCTTTTTCTTTTTTCTTTTTTTTTTTTTTTTTTGTTTTTCTATTTTTTCTTTCCTCTATTTTGTTTTATCTATCTCTTGAAAACTTGAATTTCTTTCTTTCTTATTATTGCAAATCGATCGGTGCATAACTTGAACTTAAGGTGTTAACGTTTCGTTCGATTTACTTCCCATCTACCGATGAATGATTTCGATTTATTTTTATTTAAGAATTTTTCTGTGTATATTGTAAATTAATTTCTAAATTGAAATATATTCGTGAAATATCTATATGATATAAAAATTAATTAATTTTATACACATATATATATATATATATACATATATGTATGTATATAATCGATTAATTTTATATTTTTTATTGCAAGACAATGTTATGAAAAACGATAAGATCGAACGCGAACATATTTCTTTTCTTTCTCTTTCTTTTTTTTTTTTTTTTTTTTTTTAAACCTCGAGAGAGAATATGAAAGAGAGAGAAAGAGAGTGATGAAATCTCAATGGAAAAGTTTTCAAGTCCAAAAAAGTAAACGAAAAGTATTATTGGTTAAAAGCTTACCTGGCCTTTAGCGACTACACACACAGACACACACACACACACGCACACACACACACACAAAATATACAACCCGATAGATTTTGAACTAGACCAGCGAAGTTTAAAATACATACCCGATTTTTGCGTTAAAAGGTCGATACTTTTATATAGTTCGTAGCAAACAAAGTACGAAGGGAAACGAGAGAGTGAGATAGGGGTGGAAGGAAGGATGAGGAAGAGGGAGAAACAATACTATAGAGAGGGAGAAAACAATTAATTAATATTATCACGCGTATTGTTATCGACGTTACGGATTTCATAGTACGTTATCGTTATTGAATTAGAACGTTCTCCGAAAGCCGAGAACCATAGCTAACCGTTTTGTAACTGTTTATATTATTTTCGTAAACACGAATCAATCGAATACTGCTATATCGAAGTATTGGAAATTAACTTATTCGGGTTCATTGTACGTTTGATCATTTAGCAAGGAAGAAGTTCCATTTGCATTATCAGTAAAATCGAAAGATTATTATTACTGACTAGCATGAAATTATTATTTTATAGATTAATAATAATAAAATAATAATGAATAATATGGATATACGATAGTATGCAATAATAAACTAATAATAATAATATTACTATAATTATTATTGTTATTATCATTCTCTTTTTGTGATTTATAAAATCGATAAAAGATATATCGACGTTTTGCATATCGTACCATTAATATATTCTGATAAATTCGTTTGTATATTAAACGTTTATAAAAAACAATTAAAAAAAAAAAAAAAGAAAGTGTAACCGAGATATGGTAATAAAGAAATTCGATATAAAGAAATTTGCAACGAACGATAAGATACCGATCGAACCAATTTAATCGTCGTTAACCACTGTAACTACATTACCGACATTAACTTCTGTTTTGCAGTGCCGTCGATATGGTAGGAAGCAGCACCAAATCCGAATCGACGTTGCTGACCAGCGCTACTCGAGAGGATGCCGGCGTTGAGGTCGAGGTCGGCATTTGCAGAAGCTCATCCTATACGATACTTCCTGTTGAGAGCTGTCTACATCGTAACATAACCGATGAGGCCGTACGAAATTCGATCGATCGTCTCGCAGGATCGATCATTGGCAATCACATCGAAGAACTCGACGAACTCGATAATCCGAGAATCGATCGTGCCGATCTCCTGTCGAAACGTTTCTCCAAACTTGCAGGTGCTTTTAGGTCTCACCTATCAGGCAAAACTACCGGACACCATGGAAGTTGGCTGATAGAAACTCGCAGACGATGCTTGAAGATGTGCAGTAAGTTCAACAATCGTCGACCTTTTCTATTCGAATAAACCGGAAAAAAACAATCTCCACGGAGAATCGTGATATCTTCTCGAAACGTGATTCGATTAGATTATTATTATTATTATTATTATTATTATTATTACTATTACTATTACTATTATTATTATTATTATTATCATCGTACGAAAAATCGTTTATTATTTTTCGTCTATCGTTATCCGAAACGGCTACTTTTCATCGAATCTAGTTATCAAAAAAAAACAAGAAAAAAATTAAAAGATCTCCGATAGAGAACGAATTTTTATGGGGATAGATGATGGTTTGGGCGGAATATTCTTTTGTTACACTATCTTCTTTTTTTCTTTTCTTTTCTCAAAACTCGCGAGTTTAACACGTTTATCGTGGTAAACGTACGTATATTATTTTTTATCGTCATAATCTTATAATTAATCTTCTTTCTTATCGTAGATCGTTGAGTACTCGTTAACCGATCTAAAATAATTAAATCTATGAAAGAGATCTATGTAGATCGTATTTACTCGATAAATTCTTTTATTATAATTTTTCTATTCGCCCGACTCGCGTAAATTATATTATTACGAAAGTTCGTCTTTATATGTCGTTTTCGCGTGTTTAATGTCGTAATGCTTTGGTTTCATTGGTGCACGTATTCGTTCGTCGACGTCGCGACACATTAGCAATTTTTATACGAAATTCTTAGCCTGTCTTGTGTCGAGTATTATAGCGATGGCGCACGAGTAACTTCTTTCACATCGGAACAGTGACGCTTTTCTGGAATTTCTACTGAACGGTAAGTTGTCTTTTTCACGGATCCTCCTACGGCTATGCGCATCCAAGGATCGGCCAGGTTTTGATACTTTAATATAAAACGTAGAATAGAATTTGACGATACTCAAAAGAACGAGTAAAATCATTCCTTGATAAATATATTCTTATATTTTTTTTTTTTTGTACATATGTATATATTTATATATATATATATATATATGCATGTATGTACATAGATGTTTGCATAGAAAGCACACACAAATATGCACTTATTATGCATACTTACCTTATTATACCTATATATACCTTTTTTTTATTTGTATATATTATATATATTTTTCTATTTCTAAATATCATAACAATATTTAAAATATAATATTCTAAGCGTCATAAACTATCTTTAAAAAAGATATATCTAATATTTACTTATTCGCAAAAAGGCAGTACGAATTACGAGTGAATTTGAATAAACGATATGAAATTTCCTTTGATATCCGTCATAACAAATTTTTCAACGTTTTATTCATCGTAGTACATCGACGTCGAATGTTTCGATCTTATGAAAGATTTCCTTTTTTACAAACGACGACGACGTAAGCAAGCAAGCAAGCAAGTACGTACGTAAGTACGTAAATACCTACGTTCGTCGACCCGATGTTGTTTAAGGTCGACAGCAAAACGGTGCAAAGGCCACCTTAGCCTGATTTGCGTGCGAATTATAAGTAACTTATTCGTCGCACGACACCGTCGCGTTTCGTAAATCTGACCGTTTATATTAAAAGAACGAAAACGAGAAAAGGAAATGAAAAAAAGAAACAAGACAAATAACGAAGTAAACAGCAAAGAATTTAATAAATACTCGCGTTTCAAGCGTCTCTTTTTATTTTATTTTTTTTTGTCCGGATTCTATAATTGTTGTTGTTGTTGTTGTTGTTGTTGTTGTTGAATCGTTCGATCGATTCGTTGCGATTATTATCGAAATCATCTAGTATGGATAAGTACTTCCTTCCTTGAGACTACTCACGCGCAAAGAAGGACAAAGAAAAAAGAAAATAAAAGAAAAAGAGAAAGAAAAGAAAGAAATAAAAAGTATGTTATTAGATAACGATCTAATTAACGAACGCTATTAGGTCTACTAGGCTCGTTATTCAATCGTTATGAATGAACGATCTCTTTTAATGACGAATTTCAATAGAAGAAGAGAGACAGAGAGAGAGAGAGAGAGAGAGAGAGAGAGAGAGAGAGAGAGAGAGAGAGAGAGAGAGAGAGAGAGAGAGAAAGATCGATAAAAAGTGATAGCTACAGAATACTCTTTACGGTTCATTTTTTCATTCACATTGATTGTAGTTTTAATTCTCACAGTCTTTTCTTTCTGTTTTGTCTTTCTCCTTTTTTCTTTCTCTCTTACCTTGATAATCACAACAGAATTTTCATTATTTTTCATAATTCGCAATTTCATATTTCTTTTTTTTTTCTTTTTCGTTTCATTGAAAAGAAAAGAAATCATTGGAAGGTAATTAATGATCGATCGTTGACCAGCTCGTTTCCGCTATAAAAAAAGAATGTTTCATTATCTGCCTTATTAAAAATTTATCTACTTTCCTATTTTATTATCATTTAATTGATAATATTAAAATCCCATTGGTCATAGATGAGCGATCATCGAGACCATACCTACATACAATACATCTATATCGTAGTCTATATCGAAATTAGTACAAAATTATTCGATTGCGTTTTCCTTTGACAAAACTTATCGAGAATTTCGATTTTGTATTGTTTCGACGTTCTGATTATTGCAATTGATGTATTATCGCTGATACGTGATTTTAATCCGAAGAAAATGAACGAACTCCACTTCGAAGAAAATTAATAAACGAGAACCCTTCTTAATTAACAATCATGTCCGTTTATAGACTTTAAAAGCTTTCTGCTTCTGCCGTTAGTGCTGTTGCTCTTTTGCGAACGAGTTCGGTTTGCCTGATTTTTTCTCCTTCTTCTTTTTCTCTTCGGCTCTTCCTTCTTCTTAAAACCTCACCCCACCCTCTACGTCTTCCAACCCCCACCCTACCACTCACGTGCCACGTTCTCGCGCGATCCTCGTTCATTTTCACCTTGGAATTCCAGTTCGTTCAAAGTAGGCCCATTCTCTCTCTCTCTCTCTCTCTCTCTCTCTCTCTCTCTTTATTTCTTTATCTTTCTCTCTATCCCTATCTCTTTCTCTCATATCATTCATTCTTTCCCGTTCTTCATTACGCGAGAAAAATCGCGAATCGCGTTGATCGAAAGAGGAAATAGAGGATAAGTAGGGGAGATGTTAGGAGAGGGGAGAAGAGTAGGGGATGGTACGATGAAGAAATCGCGAGAAAGAAAAATAAACTAGAGAGAGAGAGAGAGAGAGAGAGAGAGAGAGAGAGAAAGAGAGAAAGAGAAATAT
Organism: Vespula pensylvanica; assembly: GCF_014466175.1. Taxonomy (NCBI): domain Eukaryota; kingdom Metazoa; phylum Arthropoda; class Insecta; order Hymenoptera; family Vespidae; genus Vespula; species Vespula pensylvanica. The sequence goes on along the minus strand of NC_057706.1, from coordinate 2,084,586 downwards.
TGAGAGAAGGGGTGGGGAAGAGGATGCAACGGGACGAAGAGAAACGCGCGTTAACCAGGTGACGTCGATATCTATCGAAACGTGCGATTTCGAGACGACGTTTGAGAGATGGAAGGAAGAAAGAATGAAAGAGTGAAGTAAAGAGAAGAAGAGGAAGTGGAAGAAAATGAAGATGAAGATGAAGTTGAAGATGAGGAAAAAGATGAAGAAGAAGAAGATGAAGATGATGATCGGAATCTGTTGCTCGGTAAAGCGAGGTAAACGGACTGTGGGTTTGTTTACTGCGCATTTCGAACGGAGACGAGAAGCAAGAGAAGGGAAGAGAAAAAAACAGAGAGAGAGAGAGAGAGAGAGAGAGAGGATACTCGTGGCTCCGGGAGTGAATGACCGAGCCCGAAAAGCAAGTTCCTCTTCTTATACACATACGACGCATTGGCTCATACATAGATACATACACATACGTAGAAACATACACGTACATAGATAAACACATATGTAGATATCTTCTACCTTTTACCTATACCCGTAAGTACGATGGAGTTAACGCGTTTTGCGCTAACGAGCCGCTTCGTTATGATTTTTGTCGAGGATCTACGGTCAAGCGCGGATGTAGATGTGGTAATCGTACGACTTTCTTATTTTTTTTTCTTTTTTTTTTTTTATTCTTTGCCTTTATCTTTTCCCGTTTCTTTTTCTTTTTTTTCCTAATTTCGAACGATATCTATCTATAATTTACTTATCTATATCGCGATCTTCTCGATCATCTCGTGATATATCGTCGCTCGTTTCGATTAAAGATCGAACGTTCGAAATTTAAACGACAGTCGTCCTTTCGTCTCCATTCGTTCTTCTTTCTCCTCTTTTCTATCCTTCTCTCTTTTACAAATTATCGATAATTAATGCTCTATCGATTAATCGCTCGATCGTAAATTCGCTGTATCCTTTCGCGTCTTTGAAATACGCGAAGAAGATAAGAAAACGTAAGATGAGAAAACGTAAGGTAGATAAGAAGCGTTGGATCAAGCAGGATCAATGATCTTTTTTTTTCTTTCTTTCTTTCTTTCTTCTCCTTTTAATCCAATGATCATCATTTATTCGTACAATTTTATATTTTCGTGTACGTCCGAAATTAGTCAATTCTCAATTCGATAGTCCCGTGGAGGATGAGATTTTCTTTAAAAAAATTTTCTTTTGCTATATCGAAAGAAAAAAAAAAAAGAAAGAAAGAAGAATGTTTCTTGACATCGAACAAAAAAAAGAAATTCTGTGCACGCCTACGACGAACGGAACTGATGGAAGAAGGAGAGAGAGAGAGAGAGAGAGAGAGAGAGAGAGAGGAAAGAAAATTCGCGAGATCGAAAAAAAGAAACAAAAAATTCTGTGACACGATAATATCGTCGTAGCAAACATAACTAACGGATTTATTCGTTTAACGCTGTCGCGTAATAAAAGAAGATTTATTATTCGATACGAATAAATTTCGGACGATCGTGTTCTATCATATTTGCGTTAACATCTTCACAGAATCGAATCTTCGCTTTAACCGATAAGAAGGATTTTCTATTTTCTCTACGGTATTAGAAATCGCTATATCTACAATATGTATCAAAATAATAACGATGTAGAGCGTGCGAAACGTTAGTTCGAAATTCGTGTCGAGAGTTTCGCTTGTATCATTGAGTACGATTATACGAAGTGTTTCTCATGCTGGCGTAAAAAAAAAAAAAAGAAAAAAACAACAAAACGCATTTAAAAATCTAATATTTATCGCATACCTGTGTGCTGCCTGTGTGTGTGTGTGTGTGTGTGTGTGTGTGTGTGTGTGTGTGTGTGTGTGTGTGTGTGTGTGTGTGTGTGTGTGTGTGTGTGTGTGTGTGTGTGTGTGTGTGTGTGTGTGTGTGTGTGTGTGTGTGTGTGTGTGTGTGTGTGTGTGTGTGTGTGTGTGTGTGTGTGTGTGTGTGTGTGTGTGTGTGTGTGTGTGTGTGTGTGTGTGTGTGTGTGTGTGTGTGTGTGTGTGTAGGTATATATGAAAAGAATGTTTGGCGCTTAAAGATTTAAGGAGAACGTCGAGGAGACCTTTTAAAGATCAGTCACTTAATCTCGCCATCTCTCGTTTACGGTCACTCGTTTTTCATCAATCGAGCGTAGATCTTATCGTAAAAAGATAAGATCGTAAATGTCTAACCTAGGACACGACGAACGCAGGATAGGGAAACGAGTTCTCTTCGCCGTTCTATGGATGACTACTGGTATCGCGTGTGTCTCGTCTTTCGTAAAAGAGAAAAAAGAAATAGAAACAAAACAGAGGAAGAGAGAGAGAGAGAGAAAGAGAGAGAGAGAGAGAGAGAGAGAGAGAGAGAGAGAGAGAGAGAAAGAAATAAATAGTAAAGGTGCCGTAAAGCGTTTATTATTATTATTATTATTATTATTATTATTATTATTATTCGGAGTGTACGACGTATGATAGAGAAAGAGGATCTTATTTGTCTCTCGAACATATCGCTTCTTTCTCTCAGAAGCTTTCGGTTGTACTTGAAGAATAAGAAAGAGAGAGAGAGACAAGGAATAAGAGAGAGTGAAAGAGAGGGAGAACGAGAGAGAGAGAGGGAGAAAGGGATGAGAGGGGAGAATTTTCTGAGAGACCTTGGCTGACGTTTTGCGTCTAAGGGAGAGAGATACAAAGAGAGAGAGAGAGAAAGAGAGATAGTACGTATAACTCTCTCTCTCTCTCTCTCTCTCTCTCTCTCTCTCTCTCTCTCTCTCTTCCCTTTCTCTCTCTCTTTCTCTCTCATCTCATTAGCTTTTACGAGCCTTTATGCTCTCCTGACGGCGCCGAACCGTCTTTTACTGCCCGTTCATCTCGCCGAGTTAATCGTAAATCCATCTCCAGCGCGTCCACCGTTTCTTCTCGCTATCCACCCTTCTTTTTTCTTTTTCAGAAGACAGAGAATAAGAAAGAGAGAGAAAGAGAGAGAGAGAGAGGTTGCAGGGACGAGACACGTTCTCGTCTTTC
>NC_057706.1:2064073-2076573 GCF_014466175.1 Vespula pensylvanica | reverse complement strand
GTTAAGTAGAACGCGCGTGTACGTCGACGATTTCGTTATTTTTCATGAAAACGTCGACAAAATTTTTCTACATATTTTCATTGGCCGATATTTTCTGTCGAAGTTCCCTATAGAAAGTCGTGTATCGTCGTTGCGCAAATTTTACTTCCGATTGACAGAAATATACCGTGTCGATTACGATACATCATATATGTATACATACATATATATATATATATATATACACACTTTTCTGAGAAGAATGAGTTTATTTTTAGATTCCAGTTAATATACATACCGCATATATATATATATATATATATATATATATATATATCAAGCCACTTTCTCAACGCATGTTGCCAGATAAGCGGTTTCGCGGAATAAAAAGAATAAATAACCTAGGATAAAAAAGAGAGGATAAAGAGAAGGACGGCGTGAAACGAGCGACATACATAGGCGTAGCCACCTAAGATCCTCTTTTTGATAGGATCGACGTTTTAAGGGTCCCTATCTACTCTCACCTCTCCTATCCCTCTGTTTTTATAAAAAAGAGGAAACACATACATATATATATCCTGTGTATATATATATATATATATATTTGTGTCTTGTCTTCGTATTATAACAGACTACACAGCAACGATGATCATTATAATTGTGATGATGATAATGATGATGATGATGATGATGATGATGATGACGACAATAATGATTATAATTATGATGATGATGACAATGGTGATGATGGTGATGGTGATGGTGACGGTGATAATGACGATGATGATGATTGTTATTATTATGATGATGATAATGATGGGGTTCAGCGTCGCTACGCCGAGTGACAACGGCCTGTCAAGCCTAACGGATCAGAGATGCGAATATTCGAAAACCTTGTCTGTTTTGCTTGACGCGCCGCTTGACTCTCGCACCAACGATTGAAACTAACGAAGTTTTATAGAAGCTAAGAAAATATAAAAAATTCTCACAATAAGTCGGGATCAAAGATCGGCCGATTTGCAATTCGCAATTGCAATTTGAAATAGACAAAGATGACAACGACGACGATGACGATTACTAAAATAATAATTTTTTTTTTTCTTTTTTTTTTTGTTTAGTTATTCTTTTTATCGACATCGATTCGTTTGATATCTTTATTCTCGAATGTAAGAGAGAGGGGGGGGAGAGAGAGAGAGAGAGAGAGAGAAATTGAAGCATAAATACGTACATACGGACTTCATATTTTCTTGTTACCAGTTAGTAATGAGTCATTACTATAATGACACATATAATTTAACCTAATGAAATATATACTTGTCATGATATATATATATATATATATATACACACATACGTAAATATATGTGCACTTATATAGATCCGTTAGATTTTTGTAATTATGCGAGTGTTATTTATAAATTCAGAGAAATAGAGAGAGAGAGGGGGGGCGGGGGAGGGGAGAGAAAAGAATAAGAAAAAAGAACAGAAAGAAAGAAAATAAATACGACTTGCAAACAATTTTTGTCATTCGCATTGACATTCGCCGACGTAGTATTCAAAAAACTAGTCGCCGCACGGTAACGGCCTCGTTTCGAAAGACCTTCGCGGATCATAACGGTCGTTCGTTTGCCATGACCACGTAAACATCGTTACAATCCTTCTTGTTATACACACACATACAAGCTATGTAAGTATATTAGTAGTTCGTTTGCGAAGCTTCCGTCTTTACCGACATTTTATATATTGTTATATGCACTTTACGTTGGCATCATTTTCTGGCATTCACCGACTCGTAATAAACTTCTTCTGTAGAACCAGATCTGCGGAACATATGTACTTACGTACATACATACATACATACATACATACATACATACATACATACATACATACATTCAAACATTCAAATACGAGAGGGGAGAACGTAGTAAATCAAATAATTGGGCGTTAATCTCCGAGGAATTTTGGAGGACTCATCTCTCATTGGTTGTATTATTAATAGAGATTCTAATTTTGACGCGGGCGTATAATTTAAATATCACGTATCTACGTTTGACATTTAACGAGTTTTGTTAACGATAGCCACGCCTCTCCTACCACCCTTCCACTCTCTACCCCTATCACCAACCTCCCCTATTAATTATTCATTATCAAATGACAGCTGAGATTACGTAAATTGTCTAAATTGATATATCGTAGTATAGTATAAAAATGTTTGTAGGTTGAAATGTCGTCGAATTGCATCGACCCACATACGTATATACATACATACATACATACATACATACATACATACATACATACATATACACGTATATGTCTCTCTCTCTCTCTATAAATATACATCGGAACGTTCCTCATTTTTGCTTCTTCACCGAGAGAAAAATCATGCTACATTAAAACGTAGTTTGTTTACAGCTAAATCGTATCCGAGGTAACTTGAGCGAGTACTTGAAATGAAACGAGGTAAAATCCTAGCTCGTAGAAATATATAGCACGGGAGAGACATGTTTCTCTCTCTCTCTCTCTCTGTCTCTCTCTGTCTCATTCACACATAACAGACATATACACACGTTCTCGTTCGCGTTAAGCGTGCTAATCGTTATCGGGGTTTTCTGTTTGCACGTTTACAGCATGCAGACTTAACGAGAACTTTGGCGCGCGAATACTCGCAAAAATCTCAAATTGTTTTCTCTATCATCACCCCCTCCCCTTCTCTTTCTTTTCTCTTCCTCGAATCTACTTGTTTCATTTTCTTTCTTTGCTTTCTCTTTTCTTTTCTTTTCTTTTCTTTTCTTTTTCTTTCTCTTTCTCGTTAACACGTTTCTCAACATTATCTTCGTTTCTTGTAACAACGTTGCGATGATAACGATGAAAGACGATTTTGCTTCGTAAAGGTCATAAATATCTCTACTCGAGAACGACGATATGTTTAAACGATTTTATTGACATATTCGAGAAATCATGTCAGTGGAATCGTTATCGCTCTTCCTTCGTACACTAATGTTACGCGATATCAATACGAGTAAATTGATATATAAATAGATCGGTAAAAGTGTTTTGAGGAAATCGCGTATACATATGTAAATCGCGATTGTCGTGGAAAATCGATTTAATCGTATTTTCGATAATTTTATTAGGGAAATTCGTTAGAAACGTTTCTAATTTGTTGGTCGAAGCCAATATTCGCGTTTCTCTCGGTTGGTTGGTTGGTTGGTTGGATGGATGGATGAATAGATGGATGGATGGATCTATTCGAGCTATGACAAGACGAAGATAAAAAGAGAGAGAAAGAGAGAGATAGTTCGTAAATGGCAATCGAATGCAGAAAGGATAATAGATTAATCGATTTTTCATTTCGAAGTCATTTCGGGTCGAACTTTTTCAAGAGACGACATATATGTCCATTGAACGTGGGTGACCTTGTTCTTAGTCGAAACGAACGTCGAACGATTGGTAACATCTGTGCGCGTTACTTTTTCTCTCTCTCTCTCTCTCTCTCTCTCTCTCTCTCTCTCTATCTCCCTCTTTTTTCTTTTCTTCGAATTTTCAATAAATACACATTTCCCACGTTATTTTATCCTTCGCTCGCTTTCAAACGATCCTATTTCTTCTTTAGAACTTCAAAAAAAAAAAAAAATCGTACTTCAATCGTATTTACACCCACGCAAAATTTCACGGTAATCGTAAGCAGCGTATCGTCCGATGTTTTATCTCGTTCGTACGAATTTTTATTTTAGAATTTTCACTTGGAAAAAAAAAAGAGAAGGAAGAAGAAAAATGAATGAATGAATGAATGAATGAATGAAAAAAGGAAAGAAAGAAGAAAGAAATCATGAACGATCGAAATACGAATGACAATGCATAGGAGGGAGATACACGCACACACATGTATGTATGTATGTTTGTATGTTTGTATGTATGTAAGTATGTATATGTGTAAATGTTCGAAGTGTCGTTCGACGAATCACGAATTAGGAAATCGATCGATCGATTAATTAATTTGCCTCACGCGTTCGCCTTAATTGCTCGGTCAGCGAGGAGAGCATGGTATAGTACAGTGCGGTGCGGTGCGGTGCGGTGCGGTGCAGTGCGGTGCGGTATGGCGCCACACGCATCGGTGGTTTAGCGTCGCTGATTAATCATCGACCTCGAGAGGAATTTTCATATCTTCTCACAGCTCGAGCAAACGTTTTAACCGTGAATATCAGTGTGTGTGTGTGTGTGTGTGTGTGTGTGTGTGTGTGTAGCAGAGAAAATGTCGTTGCGCGGAAACAAGTTCCGCGATACTCTTCCGCGACGCGGAATTATGCGATGTCACCTGACTTTTGAACTGTATAATATCGCCAGTTATTACAGTTTTTTTTTTTTTTTTTTTGTAACTGAACGTAGAATATCTCTCTCTTTCTGTGCGTTTTACTCTTAATCCCCGTAAAAAAAAATCTGATAAGTAACTTTATTCATCGTGTTTTCAATCCAGAATTGTCGACTCGATTTAAATGTCCGTCTCTCGGGTATAATTAAAACGGATTGATAGTCGTATTAATAAGAAAAATATTCTCGAACGAGATGGCTAATTAAACGGAGGAAAATGATATACAGGGAGGGAAAAAAAAAGATTGAAATTTAAAAAAAGAAATAATGATAAAAATAAAAAATAAGAAAGAAAAAAGAAACGTGAAAAAAAAAAGATGGAAACAAAAAATAACGAGAAAAACAATGAGCGAAGAAAAAACGATCGTATAAACGATTCAGTAACGAACGAATAAGATTAACAAGAGGTCTTACATATCCTATTTACTTCGATTCGAGTTTACGTTTCTAGACGACTTGCAGGGTTTATGTTCTGTTGCATCACACATATACACATACACACTGTCGTCGCGATGAATTACGTTATGCATGCGAACGGATGGTAATCTTTCATATGCCGAACGGAAAGTGTGCATATTTATGCATCGCTTTATATTACCGCAACGAACACCTGTCGCAATATCAAGAAGGGAAAATAAAGATAACGTAAGTCTACTATCGATAATGACTTTCTCGTATAACTATTGTTCGACGTATTCGTGCCACCTACGTACACGGTTTAAATATGTCGTCGTTGTCGTCGTCGTCGTCGTCGTCGTCGTCGTCGTCATCGTCTAGACGAGTTACAGAACGTATAAACGAGATAATGTACTGAACATGATTTTAATCGTTTTTATCCGTTTTCGAATCGCAACCAAGCAAGATAGCAAGCACGACACGGACATGACATTACACGACAATTAACGAGCAACACTTCCGTATTTCGAATCTTTTTTGTAATTCGATAGGATCGTCGTCTTTACCGTTATTCAAATCCTTTTTCTTTCTTTCTTTCTTTCTTTCTTTCTTTCTTTCTTTCTTTCTTTTTTTATCGGATTAGAAAAAAATATTTACTATTAGATATCCACAAGATGGCACGATAAAGGAGGAGAAGAAGAGAGGATGGAGTGGGTGGTGGAGGTGGTTGGTTGAATGGGTGGGAGAGGAAAGAAGAGAGAGAGAGAGAGAGATAAACAAACAACACCATCGTCGTGTTCTTCTCTTCACTACTAAATTTAACATGAGCATTCATATCAACGCGAAGTCGTCGTCTTGTCGTTGTCGTTGTCTCGTCGTTGTCGTCGTCATCGGAGAATTCAATGTGGATCGTACGAGGCGTAATTTGATTCTCGCTTTTGTTATCGGAGCAAAGGAGAGAACACGTGCAACGACGACGACGAAACGATGAAGAAGACGAAGATGACGAGGAGGAGGACGACGACACAACTGTGTGATGTCTATAAAGTGCGTTGCCTTTATTATCGTCGGGGGGATATATATGTATATGAATTTTTTCAAATATTCTAATGCGAGATAACATCCCATTAGTGTTGGAAAGTATGATAGATTGTTTGTCACACGCATATATATATATATATGTATGTATGTATGATGTATGTATATAAATACATATATAGAAAGAAAATGTAATGAACGATTTATCATATATGTGTGTATGTATATACTTTTTCCATATTCTTTATTTCATTTATATATATATATATATATATATATATATATATATATATATATATATAGAAAGAAAAATCTGATGAACGATCTATCACACATATGTGCATATACATCTTTTTCCATATGCTTTATTTTATATATATATATATATATATATATATATATATATATGACTACATAGTTTAACGAGAAGCCTACGTCGAAAGAGAAATAAATTAGTCATCGCGCCACCGTCAACCCTATCGCTCGCTAATTACCTTCCATTAACTTCGATCGATCAAAAGAGATTCTCTCTTCTTTGATGTTCCCGGATCGAACAGCTGCTAAAAAATTGACGTTCACTATACCTTCGATTTTCGTCAGACGTTGCTATCTCTTTTCGGTTTCGCGTGCTTGCTAAATTTTTTATTTTTGATTTCTTTTTCAGTTTTCTCTCTCTCTCTCTCTCTCTCTCTCTCTTTTTCTTTATATATTTCTCTTTCTCGTTTTTTCTTGGTCAGTAACGTTTTATACCGAACTTGAGATCGGTGGGTTGGCACGCGATCATCGTCACGAGAACGACGACGATGTTATTCTTTCTTCCCACTTCGAATATTCTCTCTCCTTCTCTCTCTCTCTCTTTTTTCTCTCTTTTTGTCTGTCTCTCTCTTTTCGTTTCTTATTCGGATCTCGTCCGAGATAAAACTCGAGAGTTATTTTTCAAACCTGAGAGATAAACGTATTAACGTCAATAGAGTAGTTTCTCTCTCTCTCTCTCACTCTCCTTTCTTCCTTCTCTTTCTCATTAGCGTACGAGACACCTGATTTAAAATGAAATAAATAAAAAAGAAAAAAAAAAAACAGACAGAAAGGAAGGAAAAAAATATTTCCCGCTATTATTCGATCTAGTCATAACAATTAAAATTCTCTCTGTCTCTCCTTCTTTCTTACGTTGTTTATTAACGTCTAGAACATTTTTAATCGATTCTTATCTTCACGAGCACAGCGAGTTTTCACAAGATTCTTCGTCGATTACATAACATATGCCGTATATCATTACCTCAAATCAAAAATATTTTACTCGATGTAAGAAAATACGAATATATAGATCTACCTATATTCTATAATATGTACGTGCGTGTGTGTGTCTATACATACATACATACGAAGATAATTTTTTAGCAAACAAAAAAAAAAGAAAAAAAAATAGAGATATCAATTTCCATTGTTTATCCCATAACAATCTTTTTCGTTACGCTTGTTTCCATGTATGTATACAGACGTGTCTACTAGCCTGTCTGTCTGTTTCTCTGTTTGTCCGTTTATTTTACTCTACCGTACTCTACTCTATTCAACTCTATTCTACTCTACTCTACTCTACTCTACTCTACTCTACTCTACTCTACTCTACTCGTCCTCATACGACGAGTCGATTTTCACCCCTCGCGAATCAACCTCACCGATCGGTGAGGGGTGAACGGCTTCGCTCGAAAACGCGGTGGTCGCGTTTCAGAGTACTCGAAAGCGTACCGGACCTTGCTCAACCAGACTCGAGTTGAGCCAACCGGAGACTTTGCTAGATTCGAGGGTGAATATGCGCGAACGAGGGGACGCTGAATAATTGCAGTTGTGCTTTCCTGTGTGAGTAACGTCCCTCTGCTGTCTGTCTCACCCTCTTTTCCTCTCTTTTTCTCTCTCTCTCTTTCTGTTCCTCTCTTTTCCCCCACTCTTTCTGTCTATATGCTTTACTCTATCCTTTGTACGCGTTTACATGTATTTTCGTTTGTGTGTTTCTCTGCGTATATGTGTATGTAGATGTGTTTGTTACGTGTATGTGTGATACGCTGAGAAATAATGACGATGGCATCGGGAGTGTGTCTAGCTTGGATAATCGAGAGTCCGTGTAGGTCGAGAAGTGCTTTCGTTGTAAAAAATCGGCGACGAAGCTTTTCCCGATCCCGTAATTATTGCCACATTCTCTCTCTATCTCTCTCTCTCTCTCTCTCTCTCTCTCTCTCTCTCTCTCTCTCTCTCTCTCTCTCTTTCTCTTTCTCCTCTCCTTCAAAGGGCTATATTTTTGTTCTTTTTTATTTGCCTTAACAAGTATAAAACAAAAGAGAGAAGAAAAAAGGAGTAGGTAATACCGGTCGAGCCAATAAATTAAACCAGGAAAGATTATCCGTCCGATCGTTCAGATGGTATGACGTATATTGCTTATTAAAAAAAAATAGTTATTAAAAAAACGAAAGAAAGAAAGAAATTATTTCCATCGAGTTTATAATTAGTCTCTTGCACGTTGAACGATCGTGAAAATTAATATTCATAAAACTTGTGTATAAGCGATAAGTACATATGTATATTATACATACACATGACGGTACGTGTGTGTTCGTTTGTGCGTTGTACCAAACGATTCAATCGGATCTACGCATTCGAAGGAAAGAAAAAGGAATAGAAAAAAGAGATCGTTAAAGGAGTAACCGATAAGTCGTTTTATAGTTGTACGTATCTAGAATCTATTTAAAACTTAATCTTGCGGACGTTAGTTCAAGGATTACGTTTATAATCTTCGATCCTTTCGATATTTCTTATTCGCGTGGATGGAGCTTAAGGGCGGTGTAGCTGTGCACGCACGCGTACAAGCTAGATACGCAGTTGGGAAAACGCTGTGGATCGGTCGAGGATGTCGAGGTAGACACCGTGAATCGAAATATAAACCTATTAATATATAATATAATATATATATATATTTATTTATAATATATTTATAATATATATATATATTTATACATATATATATATATTAATATAGATAACATATATGTATGTATATAGTAAAGTATGGAGAGCTAGAAAATATTAATATTATCGTAAGATAGAATTTGATCCGTTGTTCTCATTGTTATCGATATCCGGAATCGTATAATATAGGAAGAGGAAACTGAAGGAGGATCGTAAAGATCGTAAGATATGATTGTTTCGCACTATAGAAAATTTCAATTAGTGTTACTTTTGTTATCGCTAGTACCTATCAATAAAAGTTACTGATCGTCATGGTCGTTAAACGATTTTATAAGTTTCACGTACCTAGAGCGTAGTTATAAGGAGAGAGAGAGAGAGAGAGAGAGAAAAGAAGGAGAAAAAGAAGAAAAAAGAACTGATCTTTTTTTCTTCCTTCTTCTTTTTTTCTTTTTCGTTTTATTTTATTCATCTTTATTTTTATTTATTTATGTACTTCTTTTTCTTTTTTTTTATGTTTTCTATTTTCTATTTTTACTTCTTTAAACATTATCGAAACTGTGCAAGCAGAATAGCGGGTTTCTTTTTTCGTTTCTAAGATAAAATGGTTACTATATATGTTAGACAGAAATCCAAGAAGGAAGTTTCTTTCTTCTCGCGACCGTATTCTCAACATGGCGCTTGGAAATAGAGGGTTTAACGAATAATTCGGATAAAGTCGGCGCTCGGCGTGTTGTCCGGGCAACGTTCCCGACCGGTCGATGCCTCTTGTTATCATTCTGTCCCTCTTTTACTCGCTGTCTCTTTCTCTCTCTTTCTCTCTTTCTCTATTTCTCTCTTCCACTCTTTCTCTCTTTCTATATCTATCTATCTATCTATCTATCTGTCTATCTATCTATCTATCTATCTATCTATCTATCTATCTATCTATCTGTCTGTTGGTCTGTCTGTCTATCTATCTATCTATCTATCTATCTATCTATCTATCGTTCTCTCTGTCTCTCTGTCTCTTTCTTTTTCTATCTCTGTCCTTCTTTCTCCCATCTTTGTCATAGCATCCATTCCGGCTCTCTTTCTCTGCGTGTTCTCTCCGACCTGTATATCTATCTCGATTGTTAGAAGAGGAGACTGCCTGCAGGCTTGGCGCGCATGTCTCCTCTCGAAGTCTACGCTACTTTCCTATTTCTTTTTTTGTATTATTTTTTGTTTGTTTGTTTTCTCTTTAATTTTTATTTTCATTACATATATATATATATATATATATCGGATAAACAAATCTGGGTTAGGATAGTGCGCGCATCAACGTTGTGTTGACCTATTATTTTCACGATGGAGGATTATGTTCTCTCTCTCTTTCTCTCTCTCACTCTCTGTCTGTCTGTCTGTCTGTCTGTCTGTCTGTCCTGTCTGTCCTGTCTCTTTCTCTTTCTATTCACATTTGAAGCCCCTGAGAAATAAGTGTATGTATGTATGTATGTATATGTGACAATACTACGTATTGTCACTCATATATATAACCCGTCCATATTGAAATAAGAAATGGGTCGTAAGAGGTGAGAAAATATAGGACCGATGGCCCTTTCGTTATTTCCCGAAGATATTCTTAAAATAGGTTCGAATCGTACGACTTTCAAATGGGACGACGATCGATCGATGAAACGCGCGAGAAGACTCGTTCCATTTATCGTGAACTATTTACGTACGTATACGGTGTTAGAGAAAAAAAAGAAAGGAAGAAAAGAAAAAGTAGTTCAAGACCTAAAAAACACACACACACATATATATATATATAAAACAGATATACTTTGATTTACACATTGCATGCGATAAGTAGAAGCTAAGTAAATAAGTATGTAAAATAAATAAGTTACTTATCATTATCAGAACCAAAAATCGTTTCTAACTGTATCAAGATCAATATATTTTTGTTCCGTACGATCATTATAATTAAATTATTTATCTTTAAGATTAGTGTTAAGTAACAACCATGTAACACATACATACACACAAACACCTATTACTGAAGTCCCAAAAACCTATTTTTTTCAACACCCTGTATGTACGTTAATACCGGTAGTATGTATAGAGTGGTCGATAACGGAGCGATCGAGCCGCGAAAAGTCCAAAATGGCGGTCGTCTCTTCGGTTCTCGGGCAGGCTCGGTAAGAAGAGAAGGATGAGAGGTGGAAGGAAGGAGTCGATCGGAGGAAGCGTTAGCGGCAGGAAGGCTATGTGTCGGTGTAATAATAGCTCTCTCTCTCTCTCTCTCTCCCTCCCCTTCCCTATACTATATTACTGTGTGGTGTGCGATAGTAGTGGGGTAAATGGTGGTAGCGGCTCTCAATTGTAGCAGTAGTAGTAGTAGTAGTAGTAGTAGTAGTAGTAGGAGTAGTAGTAGTAGTAGGAGTAGTAGTAGGAGTAGTAGTAGTAGTAGGAGGAGGAGGTAGTACTAGTCAGTAGTAGTAACAATAGTAGTAGTGCAACAGAGTAGTAATAGTAGTAGTAGTAGTAATAGTAGTGTGTAGTAGTAGAGTAGTAGTAGTAGTGACAGTCAGACTCGGTCAGACGTACGGACGCGGACGTTTCGAACACGTTGCATTGTTATTACTCCGTCTCTCTCCCTCCTCCTCTCTCTTTCATCTTCGAAGCACCGAGCGGAGAAGCACCACCCTCTCTTGTGTATACGTTCGTACGTAGGAGTAAAAAGGAGGTAGTGTAGTAGGAGGCGCGCAGGCTTAAAGGGGGAGAGAAGGGGGGAGTATGGGGAGAGGCGATGGCGGGTGATAGCGGGGGACGAAAGGGTCGGGTGGGAGGAATGGAGGGCGAGAGGGAAAAGGGGTGTTGGTGGTGGAGGAGAAACGACGAGCGGCGAGACTATCGATCGGTAGGCATGACTGTCTTTCTCTTTCTATCTCTAGTACGCTTCTACTACTACTACTCGTTGACTATATAGAACTCTCTCTGTTTCCTCTTTACTCCTCTTCCCCTCTCTTTCTCTCTCCTTCTTTCTCTTCCCCTTCATTCTTAATTCGCACACGCGTTTCGTGACGGTGCAGTGTTTCTCTCTTTCTATCTTTCGTTCTCTCTCTCTCGCTCTCTTGTTTCTCTGTTTCTGTCTTTCTCTATCTATCTACCTATCTCTTTCTCTCCCTCTTTCTGCTTCGTTCGCCGCGACGGTTATCGAGCTACTACTACGCGGCTCCCACGTGGCGCAGGCGTGGGTTTGTTGTCTCTCCGTCGCCCTCGCGCTCCTTTCGTTATAGGTTTTCTCTCTCGGTCGCTCCTTCCCGCAATGACCATCGCGCGTTTATCGAACCGATTCCATTTTCTCTGTCTCTCTCCCTCTTCTCTCTCTTTCTCTCTTTCTCTCTGTCTGTCTGTCTCGATTCGTCTTTCTTTCTCTTTCCTTTCTCTTACGCGCTCCATTCTCCATTTCCTTTTTCCTTCTCTCCATTCGCATTTCTCTCTCTCTCTCTCTCTCTCTGTCTCTCTCTCATTCCCATTCTCCTGTTCTTATTCAGTTCTCGGCGTATATATCCGTTCGTTCAGCCAGCAGCGGCACTGACGATGCAGAAGAGCGACCACCGATGTAATTTTAGCCTTCTCCGTTGAGTTGCAGCAGCTTTGCTCACGAGACAATGTGTGTACCAAAGTCTACGACGCTCTTCGTCGTCCTACGCTTTCGCGTCCTCTTTCTCTCTCTCTCTCTCTCTCTCTCTCTCTCTTTCTCTTTCTTTTTCTTTCTTTCTCTTGTCTCT
>NC_057706.1:2039073-2059073 GCF_014466175.1 Vespula pensylvanica | reverse complement strand
AGTACATATTTTGATACATATGTAGATACATAAATATGTAAACACAATTGTTGGTATTGAAATTCCATCGCATGTTCAAACAATTTTACAATAGCGTATTTAAAAACAGGATATTCGATCTATCATTTCTTTTTTTTTTTAAATATAAAATAAATGCAATATAAGAAAAGAAAGAAAGAGAGAGAGAGAGAGAGAGAGAGAGAGAGAGAGAGAAAAAGAAAGAAAGCAAATCGAAAATGCAGAAAATCGAAGAATCGTATTCTTTAGTAAATATATACATATTCTATATATATTATACACACATATGTACACATCCATTCCATCCATGATAGATGAAAATATCGTTCGACTGTTTCGTCGATTATGATCGATACACATTTTTCTTTCCTTTCTTTTTTTAAATCGTGACGAACGTTCTCTCTCTCTCTCTCTCTCTCTCTCTCTCTCTCTCTCTCTCTCTCTCTCTCTCTCTCAAAAAATCGAAGTACATAATTCTCACGATACAAAGATTCATCGCGAGTACTATTGTCATCATTGTCTTTTTTTTTTTAATTTTTATATTTCTCTTTTTTCTCTTTTTCTTTCTCCTCGTCTATACATCGTTCTAAGCTTTCACGTACCGCGACACGATTCAATTTCACAGTTGTCGCAACGTTAAACTAATCTAAACTAATCCGATATATACGATGACAGGCGTTTAGAAATTCTCACAGATGATTACTAATAATACCTATATCCTATCATCTATTATTTATACGTACAATCTGGCCGTTCTTCTTACGAACAAAGACAAAGACACTAGCTAGAACAAAGGACATTAGCAGAGAATCATTGAGAGATTCGATTTCGTTAATTGATCTTTGAAGGACGAATGAAACGTCTCGGTCGTCGATGTACGACGGACAGTCTCACGTTTTATCGTTATTATTTCTTTCTTTCTTTCTTTCTTTCTTTATTTATTTCTTCGACGAACACACTTATCGTCGCAGAAAGAAAAGACTTCTCCTTTTCTCTTTCTCTTTCCCTTTTTTGTTTCTTCACCGCCAAAAGAACGTGATGCATGTACGA
This sequence comes from Vespula pensylvanica, assembly GCF_014466175.1. Lineage (NCBI taxonomy): Eukaryota > Metazoa > Arthropoda > Insecta > Hymenoptera > Vespidae > Vespula > Vespula pensylvanica. Next base: position 2,058,005 of record NC_057706.1, on the reverse strand, counting down.
AAGCGAACACAAGGATAAGGAAAGAGAAAAAGGATAATTCTGAAACTGAGGCTTTCCTGCGGAAGTAAGCGATCTTCTTGATCTTTTTATTTCTGTCTCTTGGCATCGTGGCACGTGTGTTCGTTCTTTTATCTTCCTTCTTTCTTTCTTTTTTCTTTTCCTATATCTTTTTTTTTTTTTTATTTTTATTCTCTCTGTCTCTCTCTCTCTCTCTCTCTCTCTGTCTGTATGTCTATCTGTCTCTCTATATCTCTGTCTTCGTCTTTCTCTATCTTTTTTCTGTACGTTTCTCTATTCGTCTTCCTTATCTCTTTATGTGTCTCTTTTCCACTCGATGTAATTTATACGTTATTGCTTCCGTTTCCGCGATTTACGCACACAGTACACTCATACGCAGCAATACACACACATACATACTAACTATAGTCACATGCACGAGCACACGCATAATAAATACATAGAAGCAATACGATCGTTTAATCTATTCGTAAGAATCGTAAACTGTGATAAGTTATCAAGATTCATGGTAAGCCGAAGATTACGCGTGCGTGTAAATGGAGAAAAGAAAAGAAAGAGTGAATGAAAGAGAGTGAGAGAGAATTAAAGAAAGAAAGAGAGAGAGAGAGAGAGAAAGAATGAACACGTTCGTAGATGTAACATTTAGTTACTTGAGAACGCGAGATAGACGATGTTTATTTTTCAAAATTCTATGACATAATAGTTACCTAAATCCTTGGAACAAAATATAATAAATATATTCGGAATAGAGTTCGACGTAGATCCACTATAAAAAGCACTGACATACATACATATATACATATATACATACATACATAAATATATATATATATATATATATACGCGTACGCACACATATCTATAAACGTGTGTCGTAAGAAAACACAAAATATATTTACGTTTCCTTTTTATTTACAGTCACGGACAAACGCGACGAGAGTTCCATCGCGATATAACAGACTCGCAAGGACGTGAGACAATAATTAATAATAGTATCGAACGTTTAGTATATAAATAAAAGTTTAGTCTTCGATGATCCACGGATGCGAGCGTACCACGTACTTAATACTTATCTCTCGCGTGAAAACGAGTGTAACTAGTTTTCTTTATTTTTTCTTTTTTTTTTTCTTTTTTTTTCTCTCTTCCTTTTTTTTCTATTTTTTTTTTCCCCCTTCAAATCGTACGTCGGTGTTCGATGACCGGTTCAAAACGTTTTCTAACGTAACGATTAACCGATTCTATCGGAAGAAGTAGAAACGAAAAAGGATCATCGTCCTCTGTCCGTCGTAAAAGGAAAACGCGAATTTTCTTTCTTCGACATGGATTATCGACTATTGTCCGATACCAACAACGGCAATAACAACAACAACAATTATCCTACACATCACCGTGAGTATATATGTCTATTTATTTTTTTTTTTATTTTTTTGATTTTTTAAATCGGTAACAAAGAACGAACGAAAAAAGGAAAAAGAGACACGTTGTACGAGTTTATTATATTAATTTTCTAATGTGAAAGTGTCTAGTTGGTTGTAAGATTAGATTATAAAACCGGTACGTACATACATACATACATACATACATACATACATACATACATACATGAGTTTACGAGATGTGGAGATTATACCGAGTGATAGTCATCGCGAGTATTTTTATCGTCATTTAATCATCGTGACGAATGAACGTGGAATAAAAATTTGTTCGGCAAATAGGAGTTTTATTTTGTTTTATTTTATTTTATTTTATTTTTATTCGTTCGAATGAAAGCATGATAAAAGAGCTCCGATAAAGAAATTATATATGTAAGTACATACATCGTATTTATTTAATTAGATACTTACTTATTCACTTACTTACTTACTTACTTATCGTAGAAAATCGTTTCGATCGATATGATAAACGAACGAAATATTCGACCAATCGATCGAATCTAATTTCGTTATAATGAGATGATTAAAAACGAACCAGGAGAGGAGAGGAAGAGTATTGTGACAATCGATGCGTATTAATTGCTTATTAAATTAATAAACGACAAAGGACTTTCAGAGTCATTTTCAAAGTGACTCACATCTTGGATCTTTTAACGAATAAATAAGGCTTTCGTCGAGGGTTATCGAACTTTTCGTTGAAAAGACGAGTAACGTCGGCAACACGATTCGTCGATACATATATATATATATATATATATATACATATACATACATACATACATACACACATACATACATACATACATAATACGTGCATACATACGTGCATACATATGTACGTATTAATTATATAGATACTTCGATGTAATGTTTACGTTCATTCTTATCGATAAGAAACTGAGATAACTTGTTAATTTAAGCAAAATCAAATTAATTCGATCGTAATAACATCAATTGCGTAAGAAAATATTCTTTCTTTATTAAAATATTATCGCTGACGCACGGGACTTAACATATTTTAAGTACGTCATCGACAAGAGTAATAAAACGATAACACGTGGAACAAGGATGGAGTGTAAGTTCTTTCTTCTCTCTCTCTCTCTCTCTCTCTCTTTCTCTTTTCCTTTTTTTTTTTCTTTGCTTTTTACGTTCGACGATTTTGCTTCGCGATCATTTTTTTTTCCCTCCTGCGTCGTGTTATCTTTTTTCTTATTTCTTTTTTTTTTTTTATTTCTTCTCTCTCTCTTTTTTTTCCTTCTTTTCGTCCTCCTTTATTTTTTCGATTCTTGTTTCCCCACTTGTTTTTCTTCCTCACTTATTTTTTATCCTTTTTTTCTTCTTTTTCTTTTTCTTTTTCCTTTAATCTCGAAAAATATAGAAGAAATGTTCGAGAACGGTGACGCACCACCGTAAGAATTGCTGGCACGAGTGGATCGCGACACTGAGGAGAGAACGCTTGATCTTATTCTTCTTTTTCTTGTTTGCGCAAAGGGAGGGAGGTATCGCCTTTTTGATCACGCTTGATAACGTTATAATAAAAAGGAGGAGGGGAGAAAAGAAAAAAAGAAGAGAGAGATAGTAGTTTCTCTGGTGATGATCAAAGACGAGTCGGAATCGTCGAAGAATCGACGGGACATTTGATTGCTCGACCCCGAAATTCTCTACGGCGATTCGATCGATCGATCGTTTCTTTGGTTTTGCGTTTATTTATGATTGTACGAAGAAAAAGAAAGAGAGAGACATCACACACATGCATATATATTTGCCTGTTATATACATACATACATATATATATATACATATATATTTCTTGATGTTTGTGTATATATATATCATGAGACATGTATGTATGTATGTATGTATAGATAGATAGATAAATATATAAAATAAGAAAGAAAGAAGTAAATAGTGATAGTGATAGTGATAGTGATAGAGATAGAGAAAGCTATAGGGGATGTTAAAAAAGCGAATATACATATATACCGTTTAGTCGTTGCGTAAAGAACTCTTTGGGATATATTCGATGGTGGTCCTTGAGCGCTTTCGCAACGATGCGATTTTGATTTTACTAGAACCGGTCGCGCTTTCTACGTTCGAGAAATAATATTATATTTTCTTCGTGGTCTTGTTCGGCCGACGAAAGAATAAGAATATTGGAAGAAAGAATAGACGTATAAGAGGGTGAGGATGGAAGGAAGTCGAAGTAGGGAAAGTTCGTAAACTTGTTGACTTTGTGATCGTTTATTAAAATTCTATGAATTTCATTATTTAAATGCGATCGTATAGAAGATAATAGAGGTAATCTTATGATGTTTTCTTTTTCTTTTCTTTTTTGTTTTATTTTTTTAAGAAAGAATTGCGTGGTTAGATATATATATATATATATTTTTTTTTTTAATCGAAATTAAAAATTAAATTTTCAAAAAGGCACAATTCTTATTAGACTTTTTTAGCACGGCATTTAAATTCGTGTGAAATAAATTTTCTTTCCAAAGAAAGTCTGATATATAAAAATCACTTCTCGCTCCTCTTTCGTTATGAGTAAACAAACAAACAAACAAACAAACAAACAAATAAATAAGTAAATAAAATAAAATAAATGATCGAATGAATAAATAAAGATCGAACGAGTTCAATAAAATTTGCTAATTTCGTTCGTCGTAACTATTAGGCGTGTGGAAGCAAGCGTTAATATTTTGGCGATTTCAATGCTTGAACAAGACCGATGTCAACTCTTGAAATTCTATTAAGCGTTGCTTGAAATTAACTCTTTCTTTTTTTTTTCTTTCTTTATCCTTTTCTTTCTTTCATTATTTCAATTGTACTATCGACGTTTCTCTTCTTACTTAACTTTCTAAATTTATTTCTTCGACATTTTACGTTTAAAAGGTAGGTGAGGTCGACGTTGTAAGGAGCGGGGCGTAACGCGTGTTTCAAAGACGAGGATTTGTCGTCGTCGTCGTCGTTGTCGTCGTCGTCGTCGTCGTCGTCATCGTGACATCGTGACATCGTGAAATCGTTTGGCGTTAATAAATCATTCGGAACGAGAAGGAAATGAGCACGGAACCGAGCGATGAGAAGTACCGAATGGCACAACGCGGTCGCTCGCACGCTTTCTCTTCATTCGCTAGAAACGCAAATATTCCCGAATTCGAGAGCGGCCAAACTTGCTTTACCCAAATCGAATGACTCGAGAGAGAAAGAGAAAGAGAAAGAGAAAGAGAGAGAGAGAGACAAAGAGCCCCACGTCAGTAAATTTCGAAGCTCTCTCTCTTTCTGTCTCTCTAACTTCGTCTTTCTCTTTGCGGCCGATTAAATTTAGAGACCTCAGCGAAGAGGCTACTAGAGTTGGTGTGGTGTTGCTCGCTTTAAATCATTCCTATCATGTCGAGAATCATGGAACTTTGTCTTTTCGACGTTAAATACGTTCGAGAACGTTCGCGTTTGAAATGTGAATTAAAATATGTTCGACTCGATATATCGAAGTCGATAAAACGAAATTTATTATCATACATATATATATATATATATATTTCTTTTGAATAAAGATTTGTTTACTTATTTATTTTTTTTTTAAATTAACTTATTCATTTTTTTTTTTTTTTATTATTTTTACTTCGCACACTTGGGACATACGGGTGTAAATCGATCGATGATATAATAGTTTCGCGACGATTCTCTGACGCATGTGAAAGAGAAAGAGAGAGAGGAGAGAGAAAGAGATGTGCTTGGAATTTAGAACAACGTCGTGATCGATCAGGATTCCGGAAGAATTGTAACCAGGTCATCGTCGTTGTCGTCATCATTTTGTTGTCGTCATTGTTATTCTCATACGTATATCTTTAAAAAGTTGTACGATAAAAATAGATTGGAAATAGATTGGAAATTGAGATCAATTGTGTAAGAAAAACCTACAAATTTTTTTGTGATTTTTTTTTTATTTAAAATTCTTTTTTCTCTTTTCTTTTTCTTTTTTTTTTACCATTGCATAAAAACCGATCGAAGTTTTCACGTAATAGACGTCCTCGAAGAACGTGAAACTCGTTGGCAAACATTTTACGAGCACTTTTGCTTTCTATAGAAGGGAAAAATATCGAACGATGATCGTTTCAAGTTTAATTGACGAAATGAAAGAAAGAGAAAGAGAGAAAGATAAAGATAGAGACATGGAAGCATCGTTTCCTTTTGGTAAATCTAATATCAGAACTTTCTTATCATTTCTAGGCCTGTTAAATACGTGAGTTTCTATTAACCAAGGAAAATCCTTTCAGTCGTCGTAGTAGTTAGTAGTTGCCAATTCAGGGATCGGTTAGGAGGTGGCCACTGCGGACTTCCGCGAAATTAATTTGCCTGGCTGAGATCCAAATTTTTTTTTTTTTTCTAAATTTCTTCCCTTTTCTCGCCTATCAAAGCGATTTTAGGAACACCTAAGTTCGTCCGCTTTGCCGCCGTTATAATTACGATGAAAATGGTTAATTATAGATAGGTTGATATAAATCATTCGTCGAAAGTAGACTTCTGTCTATCTGTCTGTCTATCTATCTATCTATCTATCTATCTATCTATCCGTCTATCTATTTGTTCGTAAGTATGTATATATGTATGTATATGTGTGTAAACGTTTGTATGTCCCTTTCTATTGTCTGTAAGCGTAAATCTAAGTAAAACTTTGTACGAGGATAAAAGACGGTTAACGAAATTTTCGGAACATTGGATCGAAGCTAAATACACTACTACTGTTCACTTTGGTGTGAACTTTCGAAAGTTAACTTTATCATTCTCGGTGTAGAACATTGCTAGAACCATTTTCGTGGTACGACGAGTACGTCGGCCTCGAGATCACCCGCATCCTGCGGCGAGTATCTCGATATCGAGTTACCCCTTTGCGTTTCGTCGATGCGTTCAACCTACCTATCTATCTATCTACCTACCTACCTACCTAACTAACTATCTATCTATCTACCTACTTATCTATTACCTACCTACGTTTTGTTCAACACGTTTCGTCCAACGCATTCGTATTACGTACGTATATGTATCTAACATCGTATACTTTATCCTTGACTAGAGATAATAAACGTAACTAGATGACATGTTTATGATAAAAACCTTACTTACCTATGATAAAGAGATATTTTTTCAGCGATCAAGATCGAGATAGAGATCGAGATCGAGATCGAAGGCGGATCTAACTTTCGTGAACTTTAACACGATCGCGAGTGGGTTGTTAGTTAAAGCTTTCTTACTCTTGGTTACTGATGAAATGTAACGTTTGAATAATACGATAATGTCGATTCAATCGATTCGATCGATACAATATGTCTCATTTAATCGAACTCGTTTAAACGATCGTATCGTTCAATTAGTTGATATAAATTGTTTTGCAAATTTGTGCTAATTTTTACAAAATAGTTATCTTCCATGTCTGAATTGTTTAGATTGTACATTTTTTCTGAATATCAATCTTTTTATCATCATCTTTTTATAAGTTATTATTACCGTTGTAAAAAAAAAAAAAAAAAAAAGAAAAAAAAATAGAATTACATAACATTAAAAGCAATATAAATAGACGTTATAAAAGTTCGATAGTTTTAAATAGACGTCCTAAGGTCGCGTACAATTCTTTTTATAAGTTGAAAATTTAGGTTAAGCGAGAATGAGAAGTTTGTAACTCGCATTTCGTTCGAATGAAAGAATAATGAGGATGAGATGGGTTACGAAGACGCGTTTGTGGTAGATCGTACGAAACGTGGATCTGAATAGTTAACGAAAACGAAGTACCTATCGTCAAGGTGTTTTCAAAGGGATCGGACACAAAAGAGGTACTGCCAACCGAGCCTATCACGGAAGTCAGTCGTGTAACGTGTAGGGTTGGTTTGAGGGTCGCGTGTCGTTCCTTTCGTATGCGTGTCGTGAGTCGAAACCCTTTTTGTCCTTAGGCTTTACTACCTTCCATTCGTATTTCTGTTTGATACTTTATACACGAACGTTCTCCAATGGCGGATCCTTGGCATATTCTATTTCTATTTGACATATAACTATATGTGAACGTCTTTCAACTACGATTTCGTCGTAAAAATTATTATATATATATATATATATATATGATAATAATAGGTAGATTATATTAATTGTGTTTTTAAGATAATATAGTTATTAGTTATTAGACGGATTATATCGATTATATAGATAATATAGATTATATAGTTATAGAGTTGTTATAATACGTCGATGATCAATATCTTTTTTATTTGTTTTTCTTTTTTGTTCAGAAAAATTAATTCTTTTTTCGACTTTCCATCGACGAATCGTTCTAATCGATTTCGAAAGAGCTCTACGTCTACGTGCTAAGAATCACGTAAGTTAGGTACATATAAGTTACATACGCATCTACATACATACATACATACATACATACATACATGTATATATACGCAAATATACATAAAATATCTTTGTGCCAAAATGTGAACGACCTTGTTAACATGTAACAACGCATACTATATGTGACATCGAAAAACGTGAAAGATAAAGTATTACGTCACGATTGGGAATTTCTATCGTATCGAAGTCGAATGAAATTGTCATTCTGTCCGCGTCGTTTATTCAAGGTTTGTTGCGACGCATAGATACGGTTTATATATATATATATATATATATATATATATATATAATTTCGATATATTTTTCTTGTATAAAATTTTTCATTTATCCGTTAAAGATTTTATATCGTCTCGGGTGTAGATATTTCGAAAATATATATACGAATACGATGTAGATATTTACCTATACATATACATATATATCTATGTAGATAAATACAACAAAAAAAAAAAAAAAAGAAAAAAAAAACAGAAAAAGAAGAATGAAAAAGAAAGATAAAGAGAAAGAGAGAGTTCTTAAGTCCGATCGACCTTTTTATTCCTTTCGTGTGTTGTCGTTGATCGCCGCTTGACATTTCGCGTTAGCTACTTTCAGCGCTATATGTTCTATGTTGCTTCCACGCAATTTTTCATCAATCTTTCATCGACCATCGCTCGGTAATGTGTTACAGACATCGAACGAGCTTAAACACGAGAATTTTAAGGTGGGGACTCGATGTTATTTACTCGAGCGAACAAGTTTTTCTCTGTCCTTTTTTTCTTTTTTATTTGTATTTATTTATTTATTTATTTATTTATTTCTTATTTTTTTTTTTATTCTTTTTTTTTTCCTTTTTACTTTTATCAATATGGAATGATTTATCGTAACGTGGGTGACGCGACGTTAAAAGTCATTAAAAACGGGAATAAGTAAATAAGTAAATAAGTAGTGTAAGTAAGTAAATAAGTAAGTAAGTAAGTAAGTAACTAAGGAAGCAAGGAAGGAAGGAAGGAAGGAAATTGTTTTTGCATTCAACTCGACGATGACCTCGATAAGAGAAAATAAGAGTCGAAGCCTACGTGATCCTGCAGCTTTTCGTATCGTCGATACCAACAGCTACGACCCACTTCTGTGCCATTTCTTTTTATCTTTCTTTCTTTTTTTTTTTTAATGTATCCTTTTTTTTATTTATTTTTTTTCGAGCCCTCTGGAATATCTTCCCTCTCTCTCTCTCTCTTTATTTTTTCTCTCTTTTTTTTCTTTTCTTTTTTTTTTTTTATACTACATTCACGAACACGCGCCAGGCGCAGCAAAGTTTCTGAATGAGAATCCGGGCTTTTCCAGTTCACCCCACCTACCCCTTCTCTTTCTCCACTGTTCTCGACAGAAAGAAGAAGAGATCCTCTTCCTCTTCCCCTTCTTACTCCTACTCCTCCTCCTCTTCTTCTTCCTCCTCCTCTTTTCCACTCCTCGTAGTTATAGTTGAGTACGGCCTCGATCGATCGTCCAGTCTAGGCGCACGAGTCATCGACGCTCTAGCTTTTCTATTTATCTCGTTCTTTTCTATTTTTTATTTTCTTTTTTTTTGTTTTGTTTATAGGAGAGAGATATATGTATATGTAAATATATATTTCTTTGGATTTTTAGGATATATAAATAATTAAAGAAATATGAATAAGGGAAGATAGATTGTTAAACTCGAACGTGTTATCGTTATAACGAAAGTTATAAAGTGTTATTCATTTCTTGATAAAATTTCTATTAATACTTTTTGATTTCGTTTTGTTTGCTCAATAAAATGTGAAGTTTTTTAAACGATGATATATACACGTATATATGTATACATGTATATATTTGTGTTTGCATGCGTGCGTAAAGTTACGTTTAAGAGCGTATAAAATTTTATTTTATCGTGCAAAAGAATAGGTTGGTTAAAACGAAATGATAAATACGATTATAGTTGGGATTATATTATAGAGATAATAAAGAATTCTTCATTTCGTTCAACGATTTATATACCTACATATATATATATATATATATATATATATTTGTTTATTATCATAGAAATTAACTTCGTACATTCATAACATTTATATGTAGACACGCTTACGATTTATTTTCGCAAGTTAATTTACTTTACACCTCGTTGCGAAAAAATAAAAAAAAAAAAAAAACAAAAAAAAAAAAATATCTCAATTCTTACTATTCTCATTTATTTATTTAATTTTTTCTTTAATAGTATTACGACTCACGATCGTGTTGAACGCGTATGAGTCATCTTTAATTGTATCTAACGGATTTCTTTACGCTCGTCGTAAATTTACTATTTACGATAAACCGAAAGACGTTTATTAAACAAGCTTCATAAACATTCAGTAAATGAGATTAGGAAATTCGTAGATAATTGATTATATCATTTCTCGAAATTAACCAGTCAAAGCATATTACGTTTCTTATGATTTTGTTTTTTTTTTTACATAATTAACATAGATATTTCTTAATGAACTTTGAATGCCCTTCGAAGAGGGCATAGTCCTCTCGGAAAGACAAAGTAGAAACGTTCGCGGTTTCGCGCGTGTCATGTAATTAAGGTCGCGAATGGGATTATTATATGGCATGAGCTTTTGCCTTTCAACCGTTGCGATTCTTCGTCTTCGTCATCATCATCGTCGTCATCGTCGTCGTCGTCGTCATTTACGTCCTCTACGTCGTCGTCGTTGTCGACGTCGTCGTCATCGTCGTCATCGTCGTCGTCGTCGTCGTCGTCGTCGTCGTCGTCGTCGTCGTCGTCGTCGTCGTCGTCGTCGATCTTTCATCCTCTTAAATAAACTTCGCTCGAACGCTTCGAACGTCGTAATAGGGTGCATTATTAAAAAGGGCCGTCGTAATTAGTACGACATCTTCCATCATAATTGAAGTAAGCTGGTAACGAGCAAAGTCCAAGACATTAGATAGAAGCGGATCGATTGGCTTCTTCAAAGTGAATTAGCGAAGGATTATTATTTTCATGATAAAGAATTATTATTGTTATTATTATTATTTTAATATTGCAATATATAATTACTTAATGTTATTATATATATTATTTAAATATATCATAAATATATATTTTTTATTGATATTAACTTTTAGTCGCTCAAAGTTTTATAGATATAGTTATATATATCTCAATTTATTCGTTTTATTTATTTATATTTTATTCTTAAAATATATATCTTAATATTTCAATATATAGAATGAATCGAAAGTCTCTCCATTGGCCAAACGTTTTTATATTATTTTAAAAATCAATTACTCTTTTTTTAGATATTCTTAAACACACACATGCACTTTTATATATATATATATATATATATATATATATATATATATATGTTTGTTCTTTCGAATCGAATAACTATGACTCTAACTACTAGCCTTGAAAGTCTCGCAAAACAATAATTGATTTTTAAAACTACTTACAAACATTTGGCCAACCTAAAGACTTCTATTCTTTATCCTATATATAAAGAATTATTATATATATATATATATTTGTTTAAATATTTCTTATAATCATTCTTAAAATACTGGATACAAACACGTTGAATTATATCTCTACGATTTTATAAATTTCTTTTTTCTCTCTTTCATTTCAATTCTTATTCAAAGTTACGATATTAATAAGACGTTAAATGCGAAAGGATGAATTGATTCGTAAGATTCTTTTTTCAAAACTGATTACGGATTATAGACTTTGAATTTAAATGGCGTTCGTAGCAGCCGTTTAACGAGCGTGCAAAGAAGCAAGACAAAAAAGAAAAAGAAAAGAAAGAAGAATTAAAAAAGAAAGTGTAAAAAAAAAAAAATACAAGGCATAGATTTGGCGCTGTTAGGATATGGCTCTTCAAAGCTTGGTAAGCCCTGGCTTACGTTCAACCACCTGCCACCAGTTCTTATCGATCGCGTTTAGACTGCTCGTCTTCCTTTTCTTTTCTTTTTCTTCTTCTTCTTCTTCTAGTTTTCCTATTCTTTTTTTCTTTTCTTATTCTTTTCTATCCTTTCTATCTCCTTAGATTCGAAAGATAATAAACGGAGTATAAAAAATGAAAGTCGAAAAATATAAAAAGAAAGAGAGAGAGAGAGAGAGAGAGAGAAATAAAGTGAATGAAATAAAAAAAAAGAAAAAAAAAATTGATAGATGAGCTGATAAACGAATCCTTGAATTCTTACCGAATAAAAAAAAAAAAAAAAAAAGAAAAAGAAAAAAACTAAATCGATATATACACGTTGTCATTTCTACTACGTTTCTACCAAAGTTTCTACCTACGTTTCCACTAGGTTTTTAATTTATTCGAATACGAACTTACGAGTTGAACAAAAAAGAAAAAGAAAAGACGTGTCGATAACATCATTATCATCGTATACTAATCGTTTCTTTCTTTCTTTCTTACTTTTTTTTCTTTTATACTCGCGTAATCCTTCGAATCGTTTATCTTTTTATGTTTCCTTTTTGAGAATAATGAGTAACAGGTAAAAAAGAAACAGAAGAAGAAGGAAGGAAGGAAGGATAAAAAAGAGAATAAAGAAATAAAAAAGATTGATGTAAATAAGAGAGAGAGAAAGAGAGAGCTAAGAGGATTTCGTTTCTGTTAGCAATTTGATGATGTGACTTCTTCGTCGCAAAAGAATGTTACAAAACGTCGTTTATTTTGACCGAAGGAGGAATTTACGACGAATGTGTACGATAGAAGAGAGGAGAAAGAAGGAGAGAAAGAAAATTAAGAAAATGAGGCAAAATGGCGACGACGGTGTAGGGACGAGTAGGCCAAGGCTTCGCGATCGAGGTTGCGTCGTGTTGTTGGCTCTGTTACGATCCGTCGTTCGTCATCGTCTTCTTGCGGTGTATTTTGCGAACGATCGCAATGATACTCACGTTCGAGATTCGAGAGAAATAATCGAGCATTACTGTATCCTATATTGCACCAACAACGAATTATTATCGTATGTATATATATGTATGTGTGTGTTTAATTGCATCATTGAAAATATTGCATAATATTTGTGAGGGAAAAAAAGTGAATAGAAAGAAGTGTTTAATAAGCATAACAATCGATCTTTAATTATATATATATATATATGTGTGATATCACAGTTGATATATATATATATGTGCGTGTGTGTGTGTGTGTATATATCATATGTATATTCTACATTACTCATTCCTTATTTATGATATTTATATATATATATTTTTATTATTAATATATTTGTTAATATTTTATATATACATATTATTAAATTGTTTAATAATATGTATATATATATATATATATATAAACGAGAAATAAACTTTTCAAATAAAGATACTCGAACACATGTGATATCTTACACGTCTTTATATAATTGATATTACGATCTTTATATAATATATTTGATATTAATAAATGTTTCATTTATTTTCCCAACGAAATTAATAATTCTGAAGTATTCTTTCGCCCGATCAAAGATACACACGTACACACACACACATACATACATACATACATATATATATATATATATATATATATATATATATATATATATATATACTAGTAATAGCGAAATAACATACCTGGGAATTTAAATAGATACATAGACGGAATAACATCAATCTTACTTATATGTTAGATCGATCCGCTTCATCGAGCAAATTACTCTTCGATCGTTTGGTTGTTCGAATCGCTTATCGATCGATTCCGTGAACGTTCTCTCGTTGAACATCCTCCTCTCTTCTCGTAAGTGACATTGAGAGGAGTATAAAAGACGATCGGACCGATAACGGAAGAATACAGACGCTTTAATATACCAGGAAGCTACATATGTGTGACTTATAGATTGCTATCGTAGATTAAAACGGCTAATGGCGAGTAAATGGAAGCTAACTGTATTACGAAGAAACTTATAGGGTACTACTTCACATACACACATATATATACATACGTATATACATATATAGAGTTATGTACACATGTATATATATTGGATAGAGATAAAAGATAGTATCATCTTATTGCAACATTGTACATAGTTCGACGAAAGTCTACTTTCGTTTGGTATAGTGAAATGAAAAAAAAACAGTCTCGATTCGAATCGATTTTTATCAGAACGAAAATCATCGATATACATGTAATATATTTTTAGAAAAGATTCATCGATTTTTCATCTTTTCTTTTTTCATCTCTTTTTTTTTTTTTTAACGTCATATTTAACCCCTTTACTACGTCAGAGTCGATATATCGACTTTGCGAGTTTTCCGAAGAATACCGATATATTGGCTTTTTTCATATTTAATTTAATTTAATTTGAAAGCGTTTTATTTTTTATTTACGGGATATCAATCCTTTTTTTTTTGTCTTTCTTTCATATAAGAAAAAGTATACGTACATGCCGCGTAATAGAATAAAATAAAAAATTAAAAAACAAAAAAAAAAGAAAGAAAGAAAGAAAGAAAAAAGAAAAACGAACGAGTAAAGAAGACCATGAAATCTCTCGGTTTTCGTTAAAAAAAAAAAAAGAAAAAAAAAAAAAAAATGCTCTGATTTCAATAGACAAGATAGTATCTCACAAATCACATTATTTTTCATTCATTCATTCATTCATTCATTCATTCATTTATTTATTGTTTTCTTTAGAAATTTGTCAATCTTTTATAACCCGGAATACATATAAAATACTACAAGTAGTTATATTATACATTCCACCTGTTATTCATACTTTACTTAGTAGACCATATCTTACTCGGTAAAAAAAAAAAAAAAAAAAAAAATAATAATAATAATAATAAAAAAAATAGAAAGAAAAAAAAACCCACTTTTGTACTTAAACATAATTTGTATTTGTCGAACGATGAAGATATATGTTCGTGGTCGTCAAAGAATAACAGAACGTTTTTTAACGTCAAAACATACGATTCGTCACGCTTACATATCTTCTCGAAAGGTCGCGAAATCGCGAATTCACTTAACGCGCTTTACAGGCCGTACATGAAAGCAAGGAACATGAGAGACAGAGATAGCTAAAGAGAGGAAAAGAGAGAGACAGAGAAAGAGAGAGAGAGGGAGAGAGAGAGAGAGAGAGAGAGAGGGAGAGAGAGAAAAGAAGAATGGAGGGAGGTATTTCGAGCGAGCAAAGCGCATTATATGCACTTCGCTCGTTTTGGTCGGTTCCTATTTCTGTGATTTTGCGAGAGGAGAGAGGTGGTTGGTTTGACCTAAACCGAATAAAGGTTCTCCTCTATCTGTATGCTTCGTCTCGCCCGGGAGACTGACTGACCTCGTTAACGTGGATATAGTGTATACAGAAATACCTTTCTTCCTAGTAACGAGCGCTCTCTTTCTGTCTCTCTCTTTCTCTTTCTTTCTATGAATCTCTATCTCTGTTCCTTTCTCTCCTTTTTAATATACGTATATCCAAATTCTGTATTCTAATGGATTCAAAGGATTCATGTAATTGTATATCGGAATATATTTATATATATATATATATGTATGTGTATATATTTGAATATAATGTTGTTTTTGTATTTACAAAGTAGATAGTTATTATTGGATATAGTTAAATTTATTTATATATTTATATATATATATATATATATATATATATATATATTCGAATATAATATTATATTTGTATCTTCAAATTAGATCGGATATAATTAAATTTATTTCAAATGTTAAAATAATAGAATGGAAAATCTTAGAAAATAGTTTTCTCGATGATTAATAGTAGTAATAATCAATTATTTATATATATATATATATATATATATATATGTATGTATTTGTAATAATGATAGTAATTTCATATTTATCCACTGTGTGTGCATTTATAAGGGGGGAAAAAAAAAGAACTTCATACGAGAATGAGAATTCAAGAAATTTCATTCTAGCGGTAAAGAATTTCAGACTGAACGTATTAAAAATGTTCGAAGTCGTGAAAAGATCTCTTGCGATCTCTCATAACTGAGAACTCTTAGAAAGTAAAAGTAATATGTTAGGACAGAACTTTGATTAATAATAATAATAATAATAATCATATCGTATTATTTATATATTATCCGTATATTCGTAATAGAAGAAACAAAAAAAGAAATTACATGAGAGAAGGAGAATTCGTGAAATTCGATTTCTAATGTGCAATAGAATTTCAAACTCGACGTACTTAAAAATGTCGAAGTTGTAAAAAGATATCCGACGATCTTTCGAAGCTGAGAAAAACGTGAAAGAAAAATGTTAGAACAGACGTTTGATTAATAATAATCATCTCGTATTTGTCTGCTATTCGTATATTCACAAAAAAAAAAAAAGTTTCATAAGAGAATAAGAATTCAAGAAATTGCTTAAAAGTGATCGATGTTGCAAAAAGATATCTGAGGATCCTTTTAAAGTTGAGAAAACTGTAAAGTAGAATGAAAACATTAAAATAGATCTTTAATACGATTAATAATAGTAATAATAATAATAATAATAATAATAATAATAATAATAATAATAATAATAGTAACAACAAATAATAATTATACATTTACCTACTACCTATACATACTATTATCCGATATATCCATAAAAAAAAATCGATATTAAAAAAAAAAAGTCGACATAAAATAAATTCGGACCGGATATTATAATATCACGAAACCCTTTAAAGTTATTAAAAAGCAAAAAAAAAAAGAAAAGGTGTCTGACCATCTCTCTTTCAAGTCTGAGAAATAAAAAGGAAAGAAAAGAAAAGAGAAGTAAAGTAAAGTAAAAGTAAAACAAAAAAAAAAAAGAAAAAGGAAACATAAATAAGAATTTATCCTGTCGCCTTTAGGACCGACTTTAGAACGAAGGATTAAGAAGACGACTACGACGAAGTTAAGCGGCCATTGAAATCGACGCTTGATATTATTATTAACGATTCCGTGAGGTTATTAAGTCGATAAGAAGAGAAGAGAGAAATCGCGTTGTCGTCGTTGTGTCGTCTTCTTCGTTCTCGTCTTTTTCATCATCCTCCAGCTCTCCCTTCTTTTCCTGTCTCTCTCTTGTTGGTATGACGATGCAAAAGCAGGGTGTTTGATGCAGCTGCTGTTGGCTGCTTCAGCTAGACCGATCGAAACGTTCGCGCGATTACGAAATTATTGTGAACGTCTTCTCGTGGTCTTCTTCTTCTTCTTCATCTTCATTTTCTTCATCTTCTTGATCTTCTTGTTCTTCTTGTTCTTCTTCGTCGTCGTGGTCTTCTTCGTAGATGCTTTTATGCACGAGCCATTCGAATCGACTGTTAAAGCTTCGTTCATGTACGTGCATATCGCGCGTCCGCCAATTATCGGTGCTAAATTTTTACGAGATACCAACGGGTAAACGTATAATACGACCACCTTCGATGTCTCTCTCTTTCTCCCTCTCTCTCTCTCTCTCTTTGTCTTTATTTCTTACATACACTCTTTTTCTCTCTTTCTCTTTCTTTTAGGTATTACTTTTTATCTTTCTTTTTCTCTCGTTATATTCTCTTTATCTCTTTTTTTATATCCTCTTCTCTCACTCTTTTGTACAGTGCCTCGAGGCAGACTCCCTTCTCGTTCTACTACCAAAGCCCAAAATTGCGTCGTTCTTCTTCATGATATTCTTCTTCTTTTCCTCTTTCTTTTTCTTCTTTTTCTTCTTCTTCTTCTTCTTCTTCCTCTTTTTCTTCTTTTTTATATCTTTTTCTCTGGTGGGTCGTGCGTAGTAGTAGTACAGAACGATCGCAAGATAAATTCGGACTCCAGCATCTTCTCCCCCACCCCTTTCGACCTCTAGTATCCCTTTCTCTCTCTCTTTTTCTTTTTTTCCGTCTTTTTCGATTTCTTTCCTCCTTAGAGAACGAAACTTCTCTTCCCTCGTTTTCGTGGTATTCTCCAATCTCGTATCTCTTTTGAAAATAAGGGTAAAATAGTATCGTAGCCGTTTGATCGTTATTATAAATCTTTAGACAGAGATTTTCGTCCGTCGTTTGATATAATATATACCATATAGGTAATACGTTATCGATAACTAGGAAGGAAGTTGATAAGAATCTCTCTTTCTCTCTTTCTTTTTCTCTTATAATCTTAAACCATGTCTATCGATATATATATATATATATATATATATATATATTTGTTGATTTATATTCACGTTTAGACAAATATATAGTATATATGTTCTATCATTAAATTCTCGTGAATAGAAGCAGTATAAAAATTGGTGACGTATATATATATATATATATATATATATATATATATATATATATATGAAATATATATGAAACTTTAAAACTATAGTTTCCTTGTTTCCACTTGCATTTATATCAACAATAATTATAAAATACCTTTTATATATATGTATATATATTTATACATGTATGTTAACGAGCTTGATGTTTCAAGCTATTCGTATATTTTTTATCGTTATTTACGACATTTTTGATGGAAAAAAAAAAAAAAAAGAAAGAGAAAAACGTGAGATTTTTTGCGAAACGATTTTTTGCGATAACGAAAAAAAAGAGAAGAAAAAGAGAGAGAGAGAGAGAGAGAGAGAGAGAGAGAGAGAGAGAGAGACGAAGATGAAGAAGAATTTTATAATTGAGCCAACGAACGATATAGCGCTTCGGCACCTATCATTATCGTTTTCCCTACGTTGTATCCAATCGAATTAACCTATCTGGGATCGTAGAACATTGGAGAATATGGGATAATTTTCGATAAGGACGATTCGAGTCGTTCATTAGCAATTTCTTTAAATATCCGAACGTTTCAATATAATTTTAGAAGAAATATTTCTATTTCTCTTTCTCTCTCTCTCTCTCTCTCTCTCCCTATCTTTCTTTTCGTTTATCTCCGATATTGCTTTCCTTATCTATGACATTTGCATCTAATAACAGTATCTCTTTCTCCCTTTTTTCCTTTATTCAAATAACATTTACCTAACTGTTATAACTATTTCTACTTTATTCGTATCAATTTTGCCAATTATCATTATCTTTTTTAACGTTCTCTTCGATGTTATTAATTAATGAATTAATTACATCAAGTATTGCTATAAAATTTACACACATAGACACACGAATATACATATATATTTAAATAAG